>NC_083348.1:36689998-36883950 GCF_019175385.1 Lycium barbarum | reverse complement strand
CAAGAGGTCGGAAATCCGGTTGTTTTTGATGATGAAAAGAGCTTTTCTCTTATGTGAAATTTCTGAAAACCCGAAATGTCGGTAATGTTAGAAGACGACCTACGGCATCTGATGGTCAGATGCCTACATGGTCAAACTTGTCTTAAAAAAGTGATTAACTTAAGTTGGGACTGAATTATAATTTTTAAAACTTATAATCTTTTACAAAATACACAAAAGCCCACACACATTATACAAAACTTCTTCCAACCAACTTCCCCCCCACGACCCCAACTACTTCATTTTAGTTAAAAAAAAAAAGGCAGTTCCTCAGGCAGAAAAATCGGCGACCACCCCCACCATTGTTGCTGCTGCTCGTTCCTCTTCAAAATCACTGTTTTTTCTCGTTGTTGCTGCTGTTCATTTCTCTCTCTCTCCATTGTTGCTGCTTCTCTATTCATTCTCAGGTAAACTTTTTGTTTCACTTGGTTCAAAAGTTAGGGTTTTGAAATCAGAGTGTGAAAATGATGATTTTGGTTAGAGAAGATAAAGAAGAGCATGGGTTTGTCTTGAATATTGTTTTTTTTGTTGTAGTTTCGTGTATTTGTTACGCTTGTTGGGGCTTGTGAGTTTGTAAATAGTGGTTGTGGTTGTGAAATTATGATTTTTGGTGCTGTTTTTGTTCTTCTTCTCCTTGTTGTTTCGAAAAAAAAGGCTTGCAATTTTGTTGATGTTTCCCAACAACTGAGGTTACCTGTTGCAGCAAATTCAACACTTGTTTGACAGTTGCAAACATCTGTTGAGGTTGCATGGTTAAAAAACCCTTATTTGGTATATTTTGTTTAAGTTGTGAGTGAGATTTGTGATGGTTGTGTGTTTGTAGTGAAATATAGATGCTTTGTAGTTAAATTTAGATGTTTTTGCTGTTGTTGTTGCTGTCATGGTATGGTTTTTAGGAAAATTTTTGATTTTATCCAACATCTGTTGGATAAAATCAAAACAATTGTTGAGGTTTTTGCAGCAACTGAAGCAGTTATTGCAGCATATTAACAAGCTGTTGTAAAAAATCAAAATAGTTGCTAAGCTGTTGCTACTGTTTTTCTATTTCCAACAGCTTAAGATTCTGTTGCAACAAGTAAAAAGTTGTTGCAACAACTTCATATTTTGTTGCAACATATTCTTAATCCGCTGCAACAATTGATTACTTGTTGCAACATATTCCTTTTCCCTTTTTACTTTGAATGTTGCACTAATCAATTAAAATTGTTTTTCTATCTCCTGTGTGTAGATAAAATGGCTCCAGTTAAAAGAAAAGGAGAGAAACCAACTGAGGGAGAAAGTAGTAAAAGAGCCAAGGTGCAAACACCATTAGATAAACTTGTGACTACTATTTGTCAATCAACAAATCTAGAGGAAAGAGTTAGTGAAACTGGGGCTTCAGAAAGAGAGGAAACCCATGAAACCTCTGTTGGGCATGAAGAAGAAAATGATAAAAATGAGCAAAGTGAAGAAACTAGAGAAGAAAGTGAAAAAGATGATGAAAAATTTGCTAAAGGAGATGAAGAAAATGCTGAAGGAGATGAAGAAGAAGGAGATGAAGAAGAAGAAGGAGATGAAGGAGGTGAAGGGGATGAAGGAGGTGAAGAAGATGCAGAAACTGAAAAGGGTAATGAAGAAGAAGAAGAAGAAGAAGAAGAAGAAGAAGAAGAAGAAGAAGAAGAAGAATCAACAGATCAGACCTTGGCCGAGTTAAGAAGAAAAAGGAAACATAATGTGGATGCCAATCTTGTTGAGTCTTCTAGTATTGCCACAGATCCCAATAGACCTTCCATTGATGAGATCGTCAAGAGTTTCAGCATTGAAAAGTACGGCGTGACGATGCTGCTGAATGGAAATAATGATTTGTCCGGTGATTTTGTGGTTAGATCAAGCATGGGCAAGGGCTTTGACACCTTTTGGGGCATTCTCCGGCAGCAAGGGTTGGAGAATTTCTTTAGGGCTAGCTGCTTTGGGCTCTATTTAGATTTTCTTGAAGATATCGGTGCCCGATTTCAAATGACAATGGTTTCTGAGCTTTTGAAGCGTAGAATTATTTGTGATAGAAAGGACGAGGTTTGGATCAATTACTGTGGCATGCCGGTTTGTTTTGGCATGAAGGAGTTTGCCATAGTTACCGGATTGAGATGTTATCCTTGTGAGCCTCTTCCTACTATTGTATTAACCAAGCCAACCCAGGCTCCCAAGGCAGCCAAGAAAGCAAAGGATTCCAAAGCGAAGAATGATGTCTTTTTGGTAAACTTAGTGGGAAAGAGCTACATTCAAAAGAAATTGTTGCAAGATTTGGAGTCCAAAACTTTCTCAAAAAAGCACAAGGAGGCACTGTGCTTAGTTTGGTTTGTGCATAGTGTTCAGAGACGTAAACAACAACGTACCGCTTGGATTGATTAAACTTGCTGAGGACTATGATGTCTTCAACAACTATGCCTGGGGTTTTAAAAGCTTTAGCTTGACTGTTGAATATTTGATGAAGGATTTGAAGCCAACGGGGAAGACACAAAACCTATATGGCTTCCCTTGGGCTTTCATGGTAAATTTTCTTCAATGTTTTATCTTTTTTTTTTTTTTTTTGTATTTAAATTACTATTTTGATTTTTGATGGCATCTTTTTTTTCTAGGCTTGGGCATTTGAAGTCATTCCTCACCTCAGGCATCAAGTCAAGGAATACTCCGAAGAAGTTACTTATCCAAGATTTCTTAGATGGCTCACTACCAGGAACAACACAAAATTAAGTGTTGACTTTTTCAACCCCCCTAAGGAAGCTGTAAGAATTAGAACACAACAGATGACTAGTTGTTGCAACAACTTTTGTAATCTGCTGCAACAATACATGCATCTGTTGCAACAATTTATGCATCTATTGGACATGATTAACCTGTTGCAACAAGTTACCCAACAGATGAATCTGTTATAACATGCAACTAGTTTTTTACAACATATGAGTAACCTGCTGCAACAAATCACCAATCTGTTGGAGAATTTCCAACAAGTACCACAGCTGTTGCAACAGATCACTTTATTTGCTAATTTGATAACTTCTGAATCTGTTACAGTAGTTTTTACAACAAGTACAATAATCTGTTGCAACAAATTATTAATTTGTTGGACAATATCCAACAGATGAGCAACCTGCTGCAACAAGTTACCCATCTGTTGGAAAATGTCCAACAGATGAGATACCTACTGCAACAAGTTATTTATCTGTTGGACAATGTCCAACAGATGTGTAACCTTTTGCAACAACCTGATAACTTATTTTAAATAGGTTTTGCTTTTTATGATTTAGCACCATTTTGATATAACTACTTTTTTGTTGTAGGTTGTGAACCCATGGCTTGTCCCAACAATAAGAGAGTTGGAGATGCCATGCCTTGTCACTTTTGTGCCCATAAAATCTGTGTCTGACAGATTGATTGATGGGTTTAAAGGGGAATTGGCTGGAGTGACAGGCATCACTAGGGTTGATGATGTTGTTGTTGGTGGTGATGTTGTTATTGATGTTGTTGGTGGTGCTGATGCTGTTGGTGGTGTTGTTCAGCCTGTTGATATTGTTGGTGGTGGTGGTGGTGTTGGTGATGATGTCCCAACAAGTATTGCTGGGGAAAAATTAAGAGATGATAATGCTAATATTGGTGGACTTACTCCAGTTGCTGGATTTAGTGATTTTTCCGAATTTAGTGGTAATTTTAGTGGTGGTGGATTGAGTGGTAGAAGATTTGCTGATATTGGTGCCGGTACCTCTAAGGTGCCCTCATGTGCTTGTGAGTGCACCACTTGCAAGAACAAAATGGATAATTTGATTAGAAAGATGAAGGAATTGGTGCAGGCCCAAGAAGCCACAAACACTTCTATCCAGAGGTTGATATCCAAGAGGGGTATCAATCCATCAAAGAATCTTTCCTCACCTTATACTTCTGTTCATGTTCGGAGGAGAGGCAAAGCAATTGCCAAGGTACTTGCATCAGTTAGATCAAGAAAATCTGTTGCTACTCCCAGTAAGTCAATTGAGACTCCTCTTCTTGATGTTGGGCCAAAAGTGCTAAAGAAGATGGACATTTTCAAGCCTATACATGCCCAAAGAAAGAAAAAGGTTGAGGCTACAATCAAGTCCAAGAAGAGTGGGAAAATCATGTACTCAATGCATGAATTTGGAGCAGCAGACTTCAAGGCTTTGACAAGCATGGAAATTTGGTGGGAGGATTGGGTAAGTTTCAACACTTGTATATATCCATCTAATTCAGTATGTTGTTGCAACAAGTAGATAATCTATTGCAACAAGTTAACTAGCTATTGCAACAGTTCCTTTATTTTGTTGAATCTGTTGCAGCAAGTTAACTAGCTGTTGTAACAAGTAGATAATCTGTTGATTCTATTGCAGTAAGTAACTAACTGTTTTACTACTTTTACTTTAATATGTAGATGAAGTCCTGATTCTAATGCGTATGAGGAAAATCAATTTCCCTGAGTACTATGATTCCACTGACATAATCCTGGACCTCAACTTTTACAACAACATGCTCAAGAGGCACACAGAATTGACAAAAGAGAGTACAGTTCTGAATGTCGTGCCTCTGAAGTTTAGACTTGCTGAATTCAAGTGGGATGATGATATGGTCGATTATTGTAGGGGTGTTAGACCCTACCCGGGTGGCTGCTCGTGGGCTGGTGCAAAAAGGGTTTTAACAGTGATGAATATTAACGTCACACATTTTGTCACTCTCGAGTTCATGATTGAAGAGGGAGTGGTAAATGTGTATGACTGCAACATTCCTATCTACGAAGAAGATGATTTCTTTTGTTTCATGCAGCCGGTAATGGAATTGTGGCCCAAGTTATTGAAACAGAGTGGCATGTTCGCACACTTTCCTGCAAAGTTACTCAATGAATCGTGAGAATTCAATAAACTAAAGAATCTCCCCCGCAATGTCACTAGTAGGGCATGTGGTTCGTGGTCAATTGCTTTTATGGAGGCTTTGCTTACTGGCACAACTGTGACAAAACCCGAAAGTCTAATCAGCGACAACTCCTAGTGCCCATCTCCATTGGTTAGGAACATATAGTAAATAATAAATATCATTGGTTTTCTTTGTTTACAACTAAATATGGGCGAATCAAGTAGTTCTCATCAAATTACTCCAACAATCGCTCGATTTGGGAAGTATACGCTTAGAATTTCCCGTCTAATCAATGAAATTACAGTCTAATCCATTAAGGATGTTAGTGGATAAATATATTGATCACTAAATATCATTGAATCCCTTTGTTTAACACTAAATATCATTGGTTCCCTCTGTTAATCACTAAACATATGTGACTTATATCCTAGTTGTTGCAGCAATTGCATGATCTGCTGCAGCAATTGCATGATCTGCTGCAGCAATTTCATGATTTGCTGCAGTAATTGCAAATCTGCTGCAGCAATTGCATAATCTGCTGCAGCAATTGCATAACCTGTTGCACCAAGTACATAATCTGTTACAGCAATTGCATAATCTGTTGCAGCATGTAACATAGCTATTGAACAAGTCATATCACTTGTTGGATAAAACACAACAAGTTAAGGAGTTTCTGCAACAACTCATTCCATTTGTTGTAAAAACTCAAAACACCAAATAACTTACTGTAACAAGTCATGTCACTTGTTGGAAAACCAAGTTAAGTTAGTTGCTGCAACAAGTCCGATTACTGGTTGGGAAAATCCCAACAAGTTACACAGCTGTTGCAACAGAATTTTTACTTGGTTAAAGTTGTTCAGAAATTGCAAAACCACAGAACATACATTGGTGATTTGAGCAAGATCAACATATCATTTAAACCAATTTCGCTAACAGAAACAACATAAAAATGTCATAAAATCCAGTTTCACAAACACAAACAATAGTAATTATTATTACAAGACATTGCAAATTTAACAACTATGGAACAATTCGGTTTGGGAATGTAGTTTTTTTATGGCCAGCTATTTTGCATATGGAGCATTTATTTTTCCTCGTTGCAAATGATTCCCCGATTCCACGCCTTCTCTTTGTCCGTATTCTTTCCGATCTGCTGGGATCAACATGTGGAAGAGGTATTTTTCTCTCTAAAATCTCCATAGGAACTTCCCAAGATTCTTCAGAAGGCACGGGATTCATTGCCTCACAGTATGCAATTATGTAATTCTCCACCCTATAATATGGAGATGAGTAGTCATAAATCCGCCTTCCATGAGTAGTCATAAATCCGCCTTCCAAAGTCTTCACCATATTGGACTCGAAGTGCTGCCATAGCATGTGGGCAAGGTATTGTCCAGGTAAAAAACTCTACAAGTACAAGATCTTCTTTGCAAATCGACCGTTGCAACTGAATCGTGGCTGATGACGCTGAACTTGTAGTTGGCAATTTGATGGGCCAATAACTTATTACCCAAGTTGACAAATTTTGATATTTTTTTCCATTAAGGGGACAAAGATGGTTGGTGAGTCGATGAACTCTATAAGCTCTCATGAAATTTCTCAGTAAACCTCCTGTTTATGGAATAAAATAGAGCAGTAATGGGAAATTCTCTTTCAACATTGAACATTGAGTTCACCGACTCAGCAGCGTTTGTCGTCATAAAATTATACCCGACAAAACAAACATATTAGTGTTGGAACAAGTGGTTGAGGCTCAGCTGTGTCAAAAATCACAACAAGTACAATATCTGTCGCAACAAGTTACCTATTAGTTGCAACAGATATGTTACTTGTTGGAAACAGAAATGTGCAAATACCTATTTCTGGGGCAGAATGCCCTGCTCTATCTGTGGAATCCAGCACGTTCAAGATGTTCGGCGGCCCCAGGAACCAAATATCTGATTTGATTGAAATGGTCATTGAAGACATCAATATTGTACACTTTTGCTACTTTATAAAATTGAGATACGACCGCCCCATTGTGAAAGATGGTTCTCAGATTTTTCCCTAGGTGCCTCATGCAAAACCTATAATGACATGTAGGGAAGACAATTGAAACCGGCTTTTTGATACTTGGATGTCTATCAGAAATTATGCACAACTCAGGGGTATCCTCTATATAGCTTCTCATTTGTTCAAAAAAATATTTGTACGAAGCATCACACTCCTTGTCCACTACACAAAATGCCACTGGAAAAATATGATTCCCCGCATCTTGTGTGATTGCTGACAACAACACTCCTTCGTACTTGCTCCTTAAGAATGTCCCATCGACAGCTATGACTTTTTTCATTTGCGCAAAACCAAGCATCCAAGCCTTATAGGCTACAAAAAAGTACTTGAACTTCCCATTTTCATCAACCTTCAATGCCGTCAAGCACCGCATACCCGTGCTCATGTGTCCCCCTTGTCAAAGCCTTTGTAATCTCCATGCCCTTCTAGACCTTCCAATAACTTACCTTACAACCCAAATCTGTACGGATTGATTGACTCATATCTTTTGTAGACGGGCCTTTACCGTAAGGAAACTTATCTTCGAAGTATTCACCAATGACTTTCGCACTAGCGTGTGGATTATGGCTCGTAATATGCTCAGAACCACATGTGTGATGCTTTATGTAGGTTCTGATACAAAATCTTTCAGAACTTAAAAGCTTCACAGCCCTCAGCCACCACTTGCACTGCGGATGTACACATCTGAAGCAATACACAGTACGCGAATTAATCGCCTTCTTGATTCTAAAATCTTTCTTCAAGCAAGAAAGTTTCAACGAAGTGGCTAATGCTTCCTTGTTCTTGAATGACATTCCTTTATAAAAACCTATTTCATCATCTTAAACATGGCTAGACTGTATTGATTGTGTAGTTCCCACTGTATATCTCGCAACTTCGGGTATAGGAATCGGGTCAGCCCCACTTCCATTATCTGGGATATCCACATCCACCCCATCTAATTCATTATTTAACACATCTTGTTGGTCTTGAGATAAATTGTGGTTCTCTACCGGGCTTCCAACAATGTATACCCTTAAAATGGGCCTAGCTACATCATTCAAATAAGCACGCAAACGAACCTGATCAGTTATCTTAAATGGAAAGACCCGCTGATTTTCAAAAGAGCTGTGCATGTAAGTGGTGGTAAGATCTTTTGGTTCACAAGTTAATTCACAATAGGTGATGATTAGGTTCACAAAATCATCAAACATAACATCTCTTTGGACAGTCATCGCTATCGTTTCTAACGTGTCACTACCCTTCCATCGCCAAATATATTGATTGTTCTTCTCAATCCATTCACCATGGCAATCAACCCCTATTGTTATTGAGTCCCCCATTAGTGGTGTTTAAGGTACCTGAAGATATTTTGTTTAACAAAAAATTGGTTATGAGAGTACATACCAATCTATAACAAAATGAAACAGCTGCAGCAGTTGTTCTAACAGATTATTGACTTGTTGGAACAAGTGGACTACTTGTTGCAATAGGTAATAAAATTGCTGCAACAATCACTAATTTGTTGGAGTCAGCTTCAGTTATTTTGGGGTAATGTTTCAGACTGTTGAAGATGTCCAATAGATTAGTGAGTTGTTGCAACAAGTGTATTACCTATTGCAACAAGTAGTAAACTTGTTGCAACAAGTAGTACACTTGTTGCAACAAGTAGTACACTTGTTGCAGCAAGTCAACAATCTGTTGGAAGCAGCTTCAGTTTTTGAGGTTCTGTTTCAGACTGTTAAAGATGTCCAACAAATTATTGACTTGCTGCAACAAGTTGGATACTTGTTGCAACAGGTATTCCACTTGTTACAGCAAGTCAATAATCTGTTGGAAGCAGCTTCAGTTTTTTGGGTTATGTTTCAGACAAAAACTGAAGCTGACTCCAACAGATCGTTGAGTTGTTGCAACAAGTGGAACACCTGTTGCAACAAGTAGACAACTTGTTGTAGCAAGTCAATAATCTCTTAGAAGCAGCTTCAGTTTCTTGGGTTCTTTTTCAGACAAAAATTGAAGCTGACTCCAATAGATCGTTGAGTTGTTACAACAAGTGGAATACCTGTTGCAACAACTCACTCAGTTGTTGCAGGTTATTTATACAACAATTACAACAACTTCATAATCTGTTGTAGAAGTTGCAACAACCACATTATCTGTTGCAACAACTACAATAGCTACTGTAAGTTGTTGGAAAATCAGTAGATTTATACCCAGATGAAAAATTGAAATAAAACGGCATTGTTGTACTTACCAAATGAGTGAAAAACACTTATGAAGTAATTTTCAGTGCTACACCAACAAAATCCAGTCAAAAAATTGCAAAATCGGGTGGGCACGTTTTTTTCTTTCTTGAGCAACAATGGCGGACAAAGAAGAAGAAGAAGAAGAAAGCAGAACAATGGAATGAGAGGAAACACTTGTGAAGTAATTCCCCGTGCTACACGAATGAAATCCAGTTAAAAAATTGCAAAATCGGGTGGTCTTGTTTTTTTACTTTCTTGAGCAACAATGGCAGAAGAAGAAGAAGAAGAAGAAGAAGAAGAAGAAGAAGAAGAAGAAGAAGAAGAAACGAGCAGCAGAATAAGAAGAAGAAGAAGAAGAAGAAGCAGTAAGAAGAAGAAGAAGAAGAAGAAGAAGAAGAAACGAAGCAAAGAAGAAGAGCCAAAGTGGTGGAAACGGCGCAGGCAAACATAAAAATTGGCGCGTTTTTTTGGCTCTGTAGGGTTTATATGGGTTGGGTCAAAGTGTTAAAAACAGTCAAAGTGTTAAAAACAAAACTTGGGGGCAAAGTGTAAAAAACAAAGCTTGGGGTCAAATTGTTAAAAATATAACTTTGGGGCAAGTCAAAACTCCCTAATCACTAATCCAAAGTTTATCACCCCTACTCAATTAAAAAAACTAGAGCTACCCCAACTCAATTTTAAAATCTATTTGTCACCTTTAATTAAAAGCTCCATCACACTTTGGTATCAGGTTTACCTAATTTCCAAGCGTCAGAACTTGTTTTTCTTCTATATTGGGCTAAGGTCCACTATGTTGGTGGTTAGGTTGGGCTTTGCAAACCATAGTATCCATTTTTATCGACCCATAATCCTCAGGCGTCCCATCCAACTTTCAAATGCACTAGTCTTTAATTTTTGTCCCTCAAATTGCTGGTCTTTAATTTTTTCCCTTTGCCTAAAATTTCTAGGTTCCGGGTTCGAACCCCCGCTCGATCAAATTTTTTTAAAAAAAAAATCGCCAATTAGAACTTGGATTCACAAGGCAGAGTTTTGCCTATGAAATTCTACCTTCACCTTCAAGCAGAATTCTGCCTTATAATTCTGCCTTAAGGCAGAGGTTTGAGGCAGAATTTTACTCAAAACTCTACCTTATGGTAAAGTTTGAAACTCTGCCTTATGGTAAAGTTTGAAACTCTGCCTGAAGCAGGCAAAATTCTGCCTGCAGGCCTAATTTTGGCCCGAATAGGCCTAAGTTATAAAATTCTGTCTTACCAATTTTTTATTTTATTTTATTGAACCGGGTTCAAACCTCATGGTATTAGATGAAAGGTAAAAATTAAAGACCACTAATTTGAGGGACAAAAATTAAAGACCACCCCAAAATAAGGGTATTCCTGCGAATTGCCCTCCAACTTTTCCTTGTAAATTGTTTTGTGGGTTGTGTTTTGTCTAGCTTTTGATTGGTCCCATACGCGCAACTAAATATTTATTTGACTGAGATTGCATTGTGTGTACACGTGAAATTTCCGAAAAGCCTTCGAAAAGTAAAGGCTTAATGCATGTGCGGCCCCCTAAACTTGTTCTTTTTTTCTATTTTAGCACCTCAACTAAGTGTTATTCCTACTGAATCCCTGAACTCGTCCTGAAGTTTGTCTATCTAACACAATCCGACTTACATAGTATTCCATCTTCAATGTAAGAACATACTAATATATATTCTAATATAATTATGCCATCTTTTAGCTAAGATTAGCAGTAATTGAGAGGAAGAAAAAAAGAATAGCCCTTAATTAAGCTCACAGTGAAAGAGTAGAACCGGCAGAAACCGACACATCCATGACCTAAAGAATAGCTTACCGCATGTCTAAAATATTACTCCACCTTCATTTCCCTAATTTAATTTCTGCTTCTAATAAAAATCAATTTTAGGGGGTTTGATAGACATATTTAGGACAAGTTTAGGCGTTCGATAGGAACAACACTTAGTTAAGGTGCCAAAATGAAAAAACGGAACAAGTTTAGGGGTCCGCATATGCATTAAGCCAAAAGTAAATTTTGGTAAAAGAAAAAGTACACGAGGCAAAATTGAAGAATGCATTTTGTATACCTGACATAGGGGTGGGTATGGTATGGTAGATATCGATTACCATATTGAAATTGAAATTATTTATACCGCTATTTCGATATTATGGTATTTTATATAGTATTTTATATAGTATTTGGTACGCATTTTTAAAAAGTTTGATGTTCGGTACGGTATTCAGTATTCATAAAGAAAATACCGAAATACCGAATACCATACTGAAGTATATAATTACATATACAATTCATGTATCTTAGTATTATAATACTAACAAATATATAAACTAGTATTATTAGAAAACTAATTGTTTAAACGTTGAAACGTTGGCTGCTTTATCTTGATTTAAATGTGTTTTTTGTGTAATTAATTTACGAAGGAGATTGCTTGTACTTTCTTTTGAATATTTTTACATGTGTAAGGTGTTTAGTACATAATAATTGAGACATTTATTAAGTAGCGGAAATCACAATTCTCCAGGATATGAGTATATGTAAGTCGAAGTCGGACAAACTATGGTACCGATTTACCGTACCGTAAAATACTGAAACCAAACTTTAAAATATCGAACCATACCAAATTAATTTGGTACGGTAATGGTATAGTATTTTTAGAAACCGAAAAATGAAATTACCATACCGAAGTTTCAAATACCGTACCACCATACAATGCCCACCCCTAGGTATACATGGGCCAGGTTGGTTCAAAAACTCAAACTAAACTAATTGTGTCAGGTTTTTAACTATTTAAACCAAACCAAACCAAACCAACAAAAGTTCGGGTTTTCAACCTTAGAGTTTTTCGAATTTTTTGGGTTTTATCCGGTAAAGTATTCATACAAAACATATAAACGGTGCTTCAAATATTTCTTTAGTTCTAGAAAGATACAACTATATAATTAAGGTGTTTCTTAAAAAAAATAACACAAAATGTGAGATGAGTAATGACATTGTACAAAAATATTCAACCAAAAGGATAATGAAATCGCTAAGCCAATATGAAAATGATCATAATCTAAAAGTACTAAAATAAATACGGCTAATAAGTATTACATTACATGACTAAATATAAATGAAAAAATAAGTTAAGTTATGTATTTTCACTATCTAAACCAATGCAAAACTAAGAATGAATATCCAACATTATTATTATTTCTAGTGTTAGAATTGATTTTCTTTTGTTAGCATTAGTATTGATTGGGACTTTATTTGAGTTACCAACATCCATGGACTGTAAAACTTGTTGGGTCATTCAAAATTCTAAGTATAAGCTTGTAATACTATGTTAAAAGACAAAAACTATAGAAAAACCCAAGAAATATTTATAAATAAATGCTTTTATGTATAAAATATTTTAAAAATTGTACACATGTAATGTCGGGTTGGTGTGGTTCGATTTGTTAGTTAAACTCAAACCAAAAAAATTATGGTCGGGTTTTTCTTTCAATACCAAACTAAGTCAAATCAAACGATTAGTCAGTTTTTTTTATTTGACTCAGATTATTGGTTTGGTGCAGCTTGTTGGTTTTCTTTGTAACACCCCTAACTGACATATAGTCCTCCTTCCGTCTCAATTTATAAGAGGGTGTTTGATTGGGTACAAAACTTTTAAAAAATGGGATTTTTGAATCTTGTGATCTATAACAAGCCAAATAAATTTTTGTGGCTAGAAATTATTTCATTAAAGGTAAAATGAGAGTTTTAAAGTTAAATTATTGCTAAATATAAAAAGATGTCATTCTTTTGAGACTAACTAAAAAGGAAAGTGTGTCGTATGAATTGCGATGGAGGCAGTATATGTTTTTTTTAATAAGGGAACCGGTGTGGGGTTTAAGTGTTAAGGTAAATAGGACATGGAAGAATTCAAAATGGAGGGAAATGAAAAGTTCATTTTAAAAAGGAACATTGTCTTTCATTGGTGAGAGAAAGCAAAATTAGTGTGCTTATATACTTAAGCTCAAAATATATGAGAAGAGAGTCTCCCCTCATGCTGTCGTGTTTGCTCGACTCGGCTCTGGTTAATTTATTCGTTAATTTGAACATTTAATTAATGGTTTTTAACCGTTAAGTGTAATGATAATTTAAGTTCCCCCCACTTTATTTCCCTGGTTTAATTCTTTTGCGTAAATAGCCAAATTTTGTAATAGGCATTTTTCACGAAAAACCACCTGAAAGAGTTACATCTCTTTGAATTGAACTCAACCGATTTGTTATAAGTACCAGACCGTTCCTCAGACTTTTCCTTATGAAAATTTTGAACGTCTTCTTCTTTCTTTCTGCACTTCGAACAAATTCTGTGTGATTTGTTGTCGCCTGTTGCGTTCAACGTTCGCTGATGTTTGAGTTACCTCTAAGCTGGTTAGTTAATTCGTTCTATCATATGAAAGATATATTTCATAACCTTGAGTACATTGAGGGGAATAATTTCCTTATGGAAACATTGTGAATTCAGTGGGCTCGAATTCTTTTGTTTACATTATTCCAGACTCTGTTCAATTTATTTTCTAATATAGATTGATAACAACCCTCAGCTGGCCAGTTGCTATTCTTTGGGTGCGCTGTGGGTAAACCCCTGCTCTAATGTAATAGCCGCAAATCAAACAAGAGATGTAAATCGCATTACACAGTAAGCAATCCCTATGCATCGAGCTCGATCGAAAAATACATGCAGGTGGTATCAAACTCAGAACAACTATTTGAGAGATCTCTTGCTCAATCAACTGACCCACCAGCAAAGAGATTTATATGTAAATGTTATCGTTGCATAATATAAAGGATTTTTCAAAAGAAAAAATAATATTACCTTGTATGATTAGTGAATGAACAATGCGAGTTGTGATTCCGATTTCAATCTTGGATATGCCTTTCATTTGCTAATGTAACTAAAGAAAGAGAGTACATTCAAACCTTTTTTTTTTTTTTGAAAGCGGTTGCTAAGGCTTAGAGCGGTACATTCTTTGTAAAATTACCTCTATATAATAGTCATACTCAAATATTATATAACAATACAATATTTTATAAGAAAATATATTATGTGTAAAAATAAATTTTCAAAATATTTATGATAATCATCATTAATATCATGCACATGCTAAATTTCAAGTACGAATATCTAAAAGAAAAAAACATTGTATTTAAAGTGGTACCCATCAATTATGAACATAAATTCACGAGGAAACGCTACTGGTGTTTGCCTTTTTACATACATACTCTTTTATTTATTTTTTTGGTTAAATTAGGTAACAAACACATTCCTTTTTTAAATTTTCAATTAATTTTAAATGCATATGCTTCTTATATTTTAATTATTTATTGGTGCGGTACAATTAGTTATGAATTTATTAATAATGTTATTTTATTTATAACAACTAAATAAAATCTAAACACATGTATTAAATAAATGCTATGTAGAGATAAAAATGACAAAAAAGAGCAGGAAAATGTCAGAAGTGGGATTTGAACCCACGCCCTCTCGCGAGGACCAGAACTTGAGTCTGGCGCCTTAGACCACTCGGCCATCCTTACATGATATGCCAATCAATTGGAATTAAGCTTACTTTTAGTTACTTTATAAAGCGGGACGTGGAAATAATTCAAACTAATGTGGTTGAATTATAAAAATGAAAGTCAAGATTGTAGTATGACTTTGGAAATAAAGAATGTAACATTAATTTCACATTAGCTGAATTCTTAAACTTGCCTCCGTTCAAGATGATTCTTCTTGATAGGGGTGTACAAAGGAAACCGACAAATTACACCAAATCGATAATACGAATCAAATCGAGAAAAAATAATTAACTAGTGGTTTGGTTTGGTTTAAAGAAAAAAAATCGACCAATATTAGTTTGGTTTGTTTTTAACTAAAAAAAGTCAAACCCAATCAAACTAACCCGACATACACCTATAAAATTTCAAAACTATTTTATACATAAAAATCTTTATTTATAATGTAATTTATAAATATTTCTTAAACTTTTTCATAGTTTTTTTTTTATCTTATAACATATTATTTCAAGCTTGGAATTGAAATTTTGAATGGTCCAATAAGTTTTATCGCCCATAAACATAATTAACTCAAATAAAACCCAACAAAAATCAAACCAATACTAATGCTGACAAAATAAATTCAATTCTAACACTAGGGTGACAATAATGTCAGATATCTACTCTTTAGTTTTATATTAGTTTAGCTAGCGAAAATACATAACATAAGCTTGTTTTTCTTTAATATTTAGTCATGTAATTAATACTTATTAGCCTCACTTATTTTAACATGACTTAATACTTTTAGATTATGATAATTTTCTATACGCCTAATATATTAGCCGTATTTACTATAGCATGACTTAGTACTTTTAGATAATGATCATTTTATTTTATATGATTTCATTTGTCACGACCCGACTAGGGGCCATGACGGGTACCCGGAACTGACTACCGAGCACCACTCATTATGCAATTCATCATACCCAACCTGAACGTACACAACCTCCAAGGCAACTCATAAATATACATAAGCCCTCACGGCTGCAAAAATGATATACAAAAATATACATTGATGTACCCATAAGACAACAACTACCCGCGCATCTGTATCTATGAGCCTCTGCTAGATTACTAAGACATAAGGACGGGCTAGGACCCTGTCATGCCCGAATATATATACACAACATAATGTATCAAAATGGCACATCCGGAATAGTGGAGTGCTCCTGTGAATCTGTTGAGTAGCTCCTAAGAATCCGGGCTACCTCCCTGTCTACTTGTGGGCATGAACACAGAGTCCAAAAAGAAAGGACGTCAGTACGAAAAATGTACTGAGTATGTAAGGCATGAATAATACTAGCATAATAAAGAAATAATGAAACACAAGGCGAAGATATAACCTATACGTCAATTGCCTCTTAAGGCGAATACTATGCCTGCTTAAATTTTAAAGGAAAACACATGTTATGCATATCAAATATACCATCATCGTTAACCCGCGTCCGGGTAACTATCGCACGCCACCCACAAGTGGTGTCATGTCCGGCCAAATGGGCACGGTGTTATCATAAGCCGCCAGCCTTAGCGGTGTCATACCCGGCCATCTAGGCACGGTGTAATCATAAGCCGCCCGCCTTAGCGATGTCATGCCCGGCCATCTAGGTACGGTGTAATCTCATCATTATTACTTATCATAAGGCATGCATTAGAAATCAATTAAATGCTACAGCTCTATTGGAGTGACGTAAGGTCGAGAACCCCCAATTCCATTATGGAGTAGTCATGATTATCATGTCTCACCTTGAAAGAACTAGCATTATAAGGTGAGTCTAGCAATAATGAATAACATCAAGGAATCATATAAGGATCATAGCTTCATAAGAATATCATATCATGAGCTTTAGGGTCTCAAGACTTAGATTCATCGCCATCATTATCACGTTCATAACACTTCTCTTCTCATTATCTTATGAGTAGTCCTTGATAGCCATAGATTTATAATTTCCGGAATATGAGGAAGTCATGGAAAAATAAAGGAATGTCATATTATAGGAATCATGCCTTAGAAAAAGAAGGGACTAGCCTCACATACCTTTATGTTTCCTTAACGACTAAGTGTCCTCCTTCCAAGCTTACAACTTTACATTCAAGGGAATTCATACTAAGATTAGATAATTGGAAACATACTTGAAGTTAAGCTAAGCCGACTAAGGGATAACAAAAATTGAACAACACTTTCTTTGTTTATACAACTTTCTCCATATGATATAACAACTCCCTAACATCAATAACAACATTCATAATATCATAATCAATAACTTTGTCAAGTTCAACATTATCCAATTCCCTACCAAAATGACTCATGACCATAGCTATGGCATAACACCGTACTCGTTCTCATATAATACTTCTTTAATATCATTTGTATCATTTACAACAATATTTCACTCATAACATCTCAAGAATCATGATTCATGTCAAAGTACTTTTCAAGAATATCACTATTCTCATATTTGTAACCCATTTTGTACTTTCTTCCATAATCCAAGTCTTTCAACCATTTAATACTCTTAATAGAATGAAATGAACATAAAACTCACCTTTGATTGTGAAGGAATGGGCTTTGGATGAAAACACTTCACTTGGAGAAAATCCTAACTTCAATTACAAGGAAATTTCTAGCTTCCATGAACCCTTGCTAGCCTCCTTGCACTTGATTCCATTAGTTTTTGGTGTTTGATATTGGGTTCACCTTGAGTTTAGGTTAATGAAATGTATGGAACCTTCTAGAGGTCTTGAGAGAGGTGGAGAAGTCAGAAAATGAGAAATTAGAAGTGGGAACTTATATTTATACTTAAAAAAAAACTGTCTCAATCGTGTTATGCGGACACTTATACGGTCCGTATAAGTGACCGCATTTCACCATCAGGAATTTCCCCTTCCTGTTAAGGTTATACGGACCCTTATACGGACCGTATAAGTGGTCGTATAACTCCATTTTTCCGAAGTTAATCTCGTCATTTCGTTTGATCTCCAATCCTTATGGAACCTTCTAAGCACTTGTTTAACACTTCATTAACAATCTAAGGAGTGTTATAACTCTTCCTCAAGACATTGTAAATCAACATTAGCTTGGTGATTTGCAAACCCTTTTCAAAACACGGCTTATACTTCACATTCTTTAAAGAACCTTCTTCTCTCGCCTCGAATGTCTTTGGAATCTTAATTAGAATCAATAAGTATCCTTTCTTACTTGTAGGAACATCATATACTGCTTATCCTACATTAGTCTAGGTACCGTGCAACAACATGAAATTTTTCCAAAGTGTAACACTTTTCCCCCTTTAAAAACATTCGTCCTCGAATGTTAAGTTCTCGGGAATTCTACAAAATTTTCGCCAGAGTTTCCCTAGTAACATGGCACTACCATCCTGTCACAACAACCCACAATAACATCACCTCATAGGGCTGCAACATAATAATGAGAAAATATGTCCACACGCGACCAAAAGCATTAAAGAAAGCAATACATACCTTATGGTAATGGCGTCTCATCTTGAATCTCTTCCGGAGGTGGAAACAAATGTGGGTATTTGGACTTCATGTTTTTTTACTCTTCCCAAGTCATTTCCTCTCGATTATTATTTCACCACAAGACCTTAACTGAGGCTACCTCTTTATGTCTAAGTTTCCATACTTGCCTATCTAGTATGGCAATGGGTACCTCTTCATAAGAAAACTTTTCCGTAACTTGAACATCATCTACATGCACGATTCTAGTAGGATCTCTAACACACTTACGGAGCATTGATACATGGAAAACTGGGTGGACTGCTTCAAGCTCTGGAGGTAAATCTAATTCATAAGCCACTTGGCCTATCTTGCGGACAATCTTATAAGGTCTAATGTATCGAGGACTTAATTTTCCCTTCTTGCCAAATCTCATCATGCCTTTCATCAGTGATACCTTCAGGAATACCCAATCATCAACTTGGAATTCTAAGTCTCGCCGACGGCTATCCGCATAAGATTTCTAGCGACTTTGGGCTGTCAATGATCGATCTCGAATGACCTTGACCTTTTCCACTGCCTATTGAATCAATTCCGGACCTATTAGCTATACCTCTCCTACTTCAAACCACCCAATTGGCAATCTACACTTCCTTCCATATAGAGCTTCATATGGGGTCATCTGAATGCTAGAATCATAACTGTTGTTATAGGCAAATTCAATAAGTGGCAAATGTTCATTCCAACTACCTCCAAAATCTAGCACACATGCTCGTAACATATCTTCAAAGGTTTGAATAGTGCGTTCGGCTTGCCCATCAGTTTGTGGATGAAACGCTGTGCTAAGCCTTACCTGAGTACCCAAACCTTCTTGGAAAGACTTCCAGAATTTAACTGTAAATTGTGCTCCTCTGTCAGAAATAATGGACACTGGAACACCATGAAGTTGCACTATCTCCTTAAGATACAACTTTGCATAATCTTCTGCCAAATATGTGGTTCTGATTGGAAAGAAATGAGCTGATTTCGTAAGTCTGTCAATAATTACCCATATGGAGTCATACTTGTGCCGAGAATGAGGCAACCCTACAATGAAATCCATGTTGATCACTTCCCATTTCCAGGTTGGGATTTCCATGGCTTGTAACATGTTATATCCCGTATTTTTATACGTCGAGTTATTCGCAAGAGAATCGACTCAAGTTAAAGACGGGATCATTTTCGGGCACGAAACAGAAAATCTTTAATTTCCGGTCTCTATTAGAAAATGAATTGTTTATGAATTTTACTTAGTGTAAAAATATTAATGGAAAGTTGGGATTAATTTACCATGATTAGATTATTAAGTGGGGGTTAAAATTTAAATTTTTCACTAAACAAGTCATTAGTGCACAAAGTGGGCCCCACCAAGACATGTGGACAAATTTAATTGGCTCAAGCCTTGGGTGGGCCACGTGTCCAGCCCATGAGCTGCATCTAAATGGGAAAATAATGACTCACAAGTCCACCCAAACCCTCATTTCATCTTCCACAACAAGCTAGAGAGAGAGAAGACACAAGCCATGGCATTCGGCCATGGCTAGCAAAATTGGAGCTCGAATTTCTTGATCAAAAAAATCAGATTTTAAAAGTATTCCAACCAGTTAGGAAGG
The DNA here is from genome assembly GCF_019175385.1 of Lycium barbarum. Lineage (NCBI taxonomy): Eukaryota > Viridiplantae > Streptophyta > Magnoliopsida > Solanales > Solanaceae > Lycium > Lycium barbarum. The sequence continues at coordinate 36,864,035 of NC_083348.1, read as the reverse complement.
CTATAATAACGTGGATTAGTCATTTGGAGCAACAAGAACAAGTATTATTTCATTTCACAACTTCTAGCCAAATTAAGGTAAGATTTCGTTTTCTTTTGTTATAAGATTGGAGTTAATGATGTTGTAATGGATCTATTAAGTTGTATTATGTGAAGTTGGAAATAAGAATTTTTTTGATTAAAGTTGGCATTAAAAATGGGCAGATTTGGAGTTGTTTTAATTGGGTTGAGTTTGATTAGTGTTGTCACTATTATGGTATGATATTTGTAGATAATTGTTTATATTGAAGGGCTGGAAATATGGTTATTGACATGTATAGGGGCTGTTGTCAATGGTAAAAATTATACTTGATTCCATGTGTTTGTGATTTTGTGGAATAAAGGTAGAAAATTATATTTCGATGTTGTAGTGTTGATGGACTGTTTTGGGTTTCCTATTGAAGCAAAATTGAAGTAATTCTTGTACATGGATGGTTGTTGTTATTAATGTTATGGATTATGTGTAAAAGGTGAAAGGAAAGTTTAAATCATGTTAGAACTTGTGAAATTAGAGCAGTTTCCTTGCATATAATAGTTGATGTTGTTGTTGTTGTGGGCTGTTTTGATAAGGTTTTTGGTGGAAAATCTCATGTGATTATATGGTTATTTGGGGTTGTCATTGTTATGGTTAAATTGTAGTTAGGGGCTGTTCTTGAGGAATTGGAGAACTAAGGATAGTTAAGAATTGTATTGTGACGTTATAATGGATGGGGCTGTTTTAGAACTTGTTGTAATGTTACGATAGTTTTCTTGCATATAGAGGTTGATGTTGTTGCTGTGTTGTTGCTGATGTGAATCATCAAACTTGGAGGAAAGAAGCGTATAAAATATCGTATGCGAAGTGTGTCGATCTGCTTGGTATATTCTTAGATGTTCGTGAGATTATCGGTCATTGTTATGTGGTAACTAAGGGCTGTTTTGGGGCTGTTTTGTAATGAATTTCGTGGCTGTTTTGTGATGAATTTCATGGCTGTTTTGTGATGAATTTTGTGGCTGTTTTGGGGCTGCTTGTTATAAATTTCGTGGCTGTTTTGTAGTGACATTTTGGGGGCTGTTTGTTGTAATTTTCGTGGCTGCTCTTGTTGAGTCGAAATGCAGGGATTATAGTTATGATTATGTACAATATATGTAGTATATTTGCTGAAGTATGGGCTGTTCTTGATGGCTGGCCTAACATTGTTAAAGGGGCTGGATAAACATAAGGAATTAGTGTATTAGTCACTTTGTTGTTGTGGTTGTTGTACTCCATGGATGTAAAGAGAAAGAATGATAGCAATGGTGTATGTAGTGCATATGGGGCTGATTTTGTTATGTCCTTGAGTTGTGTCTTGTTATCGATGTTGTTGACCTCGTATGTGAGTTGTGGATGTATGCAAGTAGTGGAAGTGCTGCCCACTTGTTTTTATACAAGAACGAGTTATCGTTTACTAGCAACCACCAATTTGACGGACATGCTACCATTGTTATAGGTTGAAGTGCCAATCGAGACGAGTTTAAATTATTGAATTGGTACAGACGACAAACGGTATGTAAAGCCTACCTTTTTTTCTTTTGGCATGACCTTTATGAAATGAACAAATAACGTATATGTATGCTTCTAAAGAAAATCCTATTCTTAGGGCCACTAGGATGGCTAATATCTTTGACTTCCATAAGCTATTCCATATGGCTTGATACGTATTTATGATGTTCGAAGATTCTAGTTGTTATGTTTCCGAATGTTGTTCGAAAGAGAATCGATATGACTAAAGTCTTTTATGAATATTTTGATACGTAGATATGGTCCTAAAGTCTCTATTTGATTTGACCCATAATGTTATTTGAAAGTTCCCCTAATATGAAGGTCACTCGAATTTCCGAAAAGAGCTTCTGAAATGCCTTTAGAAAGTTCTGTACTTCAAAAGTTTGTAACTTAACTTCCGTATACTAACTCCGATTGACCCGAAACTAATTTCTGAGCCTTCGGATGCCGTAAATATATTTGTTTATCGAGTTTTGAAATATATTTATTTATATGCATATGGTTTCCGCACTACTCTGCTCGTGCCTACTACTATGATATCGCCCGCCGGATCCCGGGCCGGTTTTGTGATCGTGCGCACTATGTATATTCGGCAGTATGATGTGTTGCGGTTCCCGAGACCTCGCCATAGGGCCGGGTACCGCTTATATACGACGTTATGATGTGATATGGCATATGATATGTTCTGATGTTTTGATATGATGTGATGATATGATATGTTCGGGGATTGTACGGAGATTTGAAACCTTCTGGAGTATGATGTGTTGTGGCGCCAGTGTCGGAGTGGCGACCATGTTCCTGAGCCTTGTGCATGATTTTATTTGCATTATTTATGTTTTTAAAACAGGTTTGATATACTGATTTTGTAACCGCTTTCCATACTCCCTATTTCAGTTCTGATTTGGATTACTGTACTTCATGCTTTACATACTCAGTACATATTTCGTACTGACCCCCTTTCTTCGGGGGCTGCGTTTCATGCCCGCAGGTACAAACGTTTTTTTCTGGTGACTCGCCCATGTAGGATACATTCTGCTACTTTGGAGTGCTCCTTTGACTCGGAGCCCATACTTTTGGTAAAGACCTTTCATTGTATATGTCTCTGTATATGTATATATGACTATCTGGGGTACGGCGGGGCCCTGTCCCGTCATATGTTCTGTTATGGTTTGTAGAGGCCTGTAGTCATATATGTGGGTCATGGGTCATGTTTGTTCGATTATGTTTGTGATTTGTGCCTTAAGCGGTCCCGTTTGCTATTATGGCCAAAACGGCCCATATGTTTGTATATATATGTGTATCCGGGCGATGTGTATTCCGCCAGCCTATCGGTTTTCGGTATGATATTTCTGTATGGGTGACCGCTTAAGATGATATCTGTTTTCAGTATCTGTTTAAAATGACGTATGATAAGTTTGAATAAACCTTTGATATGTCGATCTGGTACGTAAGTTCGTTTGGGTGTCCAAATAGGACACCAGTCGCGACCCACGGGGCTGGGTCGTGACATAACAATCCTCCTGGCTTTTGATGCTCGATTTTCACTTGTTAGCAATTTGGACATTGAGCTATAAATTCTGCTATATCTTTCTTCATTCTATCCCACCAATACATTAACTTGAGATCATGATACATCTTTGTCGCCTCTAGGTGGATGGAATACCGAGAGTAATGAGCTTCTTCTAGAATACGACGACGTAGCCCTGCAACATCTGGAACACATAGCCTGTCTCGGCACTTAAGAACTCCATCTGCAGAAACTTCAAATGGTGACTTCTCATTCTCCGGAAATGTATCCCTATAGTGACTCAACTGGGGATCTTCATATTGGCACTCTCGCACCTCCATATCTAAGGATGAAGTAACTGAATTATGAATACCAACCCCTGCATTGCCTGAATCAATTAGATGAACTCCGAGGCTAGCTATCTGGTGAAGCTCACAGATTAATTCCTTTTTCTCCGGAGGGACCTCACATAGACTTCCCATTGACTTGAGGCTAAGTGCATCAACTACTACATTTGCCTTTCCGGGATGATATAAAATACTCACATCATAATCTTTTAATAATTCTAACCACTGTCTCTGTCGTAGATTTAACTCTTTCTACTTGAAAATGTATTGGAGACTCTTGTGATCCGTATAAATATCAACAAGTAAACCATACAAGTAATGTCTCCACATCTTTAGTGCATGAATAACCGCAACCAATTCGAGATCATGAGTTGGATAATTCTTCTCATGTTTCCGCAACTGCCTTGAAGCATAGGCAATGACTTTACCGTGTTGCATCAACACACAGCCCAATCCGACATTGGAGGCATCATAATAAACAACATACCCATCTGATCCTTCTAGAATTGTCAGGACTGGGGCTGAAGTTAGTTTGTCCTTCAATTCCTGGAAACTGCATTCACAAGCATCGGTCTACTGGAATTTTGCTGATTTTTGAGTTAACTTCGTTAATGGTGCTGAGATAGAAGAGAATCCTTCCACAAATCTTCTATAATAACCTGCTAATCTTAGAAAGCTTCGAACCTCTGTAGGCGTTGTAGAAGTTGGCCAAGTCTTCACGGCCTCAATCTTTAGAACATCTACTCTAATGCCATCAGCTGAGATAATATGGCCCAGAAAAGTCATAGAATTTTCCCAAAACTCGCATTTTGAAAATTTTGCATATAATTCTCGAGTCCGAAGAATTCCAAGGATAATACGCAAGTGGTCTGCATGCTCTGTTTCTGACCGAGAATCACTACTAAAACACTTCCAAAAATCGACGGACAAAAAACCGACGCACTCTGTCGGTTTAAAAAACCAACGGACAACCGACTCCCTGCGTCGGTTTTTTACATTTCTAATTTTTTAATTATTTTAATTAGAAAACCGACGGACGACGTCGGTTTTTTTGGCAGAATTTTGAAAAGGTATATCCGCAAAAAAAAAAAAAACCGAAGTCCCACGTCGGTTTTATTAAAATAATAATAATAATTAATATAAACCGACGGACGACATCGGTTTTATTTTTAAAAATATTTTAAATATTATGCAATTCAATTTGTTTTTTAAAAAATAATAAACAATTTTTTTTAGGAAACCGACGGACAGGGTCGGTTTCCTTTTTTTAAAATTTTTTTTGGGTCAAATCTGGTTAAACGTGCGGGAAAAACCGACGGACAGGGTCGGTTTTGTCCGTCGTTTTTTCTTTAAAAACTTTCCAGACGGGTTTTCATACCCATTTCTTCTCCTCTTCCCAATTAAACTCCCATTCCCCTCAAACCCTAGCAACCCGCCGCCCCCCTCCCCTCCGCCCAGCGCTGCCGCCTGCGCAGCCCGTCCCCACCAACCCCAGACCCGTTTTGAAGTTAATTAATTGAGGTTAGTTTCTCTTAACTTAGGTCTTTTAAAATTCTTTCAATTTTAGTTTTATTTGTAGATTTTAGGCCTAATGCTAATCTATTTAGCTTTGTTAAACATCATTTGCAATGTTATTAATGTTGAATTTGTAAAAAAAATGTAAACTTTATTTGACTAGTTTAGTTGTCATTTTTTTTGGCTTGAGATTGTGCTATATTTCATGTTCTTTGTCAATGTATTTGTGATAGCTTAGTTATCATTCTTTGTAATATTATTGATGTTGAATATGTGCAAAAAATGTATACTTTAATTATTTGACTAGTTTTTTTTTTGTTGGATTGTGCTTTTTGGTAGAATTTCATAAGTTATTAGAATTGTTATTGATCATTCCAAATTAGAACTGGTTGAGATTGTGCTTTTCAAAGTTAGAATTGTTAAGTTATAGTATTTCTATAACCTCAATACTAAAATGTAGATTTTATTTCTCTAGATTTACTTTTCAATTTTTAGAATTGGTTGGAATTGTGCTTTTAAAAGTTAGAATTATTAAGTTATGTTAGAATTATTAAGTTATAATATTTCTATAACCTCAAAACTAAAATGTAGACTTTATTCGACTAGATTTACTTTTCAATTTTTAGAATTAAAGTTAGTGTTATAGCCCGTATTTTGTACGTCCGGATATTTCGGGATAATCGTGGTAAGTTAAGGGCAAGACCATTTTCAAAAATTATTTTAATGTACAAGTTGTTATGAATATTATTTATGAATATTATTAGTATGGAAATATTGAGAAAGACTAAGGGTAGAAAGGGAAATTCGCAAAATGGCCCATGGTAATATTGTAAAAGGCTAGGGGTAAAACGGGAATTTCACAAAGTGTTCTTGAAAGTTCATGAAGGGCCAACTTTGGCCGTGTCTGTGTGTGTGGGTGTGTGGGCCCCACCCATGGCCATGTGTCCATATTCTTATTTGTGAGGCTTAAGTATAAATATAGCAAAGTGGTGGCAAAATAAGGCAAAGTAATCTTCATGGAAAATTCAAGAAACTTGAAGGAAAGAAGAGGCAAGGTATTCGGCCATGGCTCCTAAAATTGAGCCATGGAAAATTGATGAAGAAAAATTATTTTCTTCTAGTATTCCAACTAATTTGAAGGCCCTAATTAACATGGAGTGGTTGTTGGAATAAGAAAAGTACTCATGGTGCAAGATGGAAGCTTTGGCCGAATAAGAGGAGTCAAAGAATAAAGGTAAGGTTTAACCCCTCCTTTCATGTGTTCTAGATGATTTGTGAGTATTCTAGCATGTAGAAACGGATGAAATTCATGAAATAGATGTATGTTGGGGGTGGCCGAATGGGATGGTATGGTGTAGGAAAGATGAATTGATTTTTATTTAGTAATTTGATTGTTGTTGTTGTGGATTCCATAATAAAAATGAAGATTTAATGGTTTGAAATGAAGTTGTAATCGTTTATAGATTATGGAAGAAGCTAATGTGATATTAGTATGGTTTCTTATGAATATAAGAATGAATGATATTGCTAAAGTATAGATTGTTGATGTAGTTTATGAATTTGGAAGAAAGGAAATGTGTTGTTAGTGTTCTTGTGAAATTTGGAAGGTTTCGGGTGAAGTGGTATGTCGATTGGGTTGTTTGGAATATTATGTGAATTGTTTGAAGTATTCTTGAATTTTGCTTGTAAGATCTTGGGCGAGTACTTGAATGTGAGATCATTGGTATTGGCTTGATTTCATGTGATTGAATTGAGTATAAATGGAATGTCGTTGGATTGTGTAGAAAGAATTGTTAATGTTAGAATGTATTTTGAAATAATTGTTGAAGTTGGAAGATATGATTGTTGGTATTGTTATTGATAATTTGGCCGAGTTGCATTATCGGGTTTGTTGTTGATAAATTGGCCGAGTTAGATTCTCGGGGATGATGTGTTTACAGGGGAAATGCTGCCGAAATTTCGGCAGATTATAAGTGGATTTGTTTGAGAAGCTAAGGCAAGTGAATGACAATGAATCTAATGATTATGTAAAATCTTCTTGAATGTAGAATAGCAAGCTTGGATAAATAAGCGTACCTAATAAGGTACGACACAGGTATGTAAGGCTTACCCTTTCTTTCTTTTGGCATGTCCTAGAGCCAAATAAGGTATGATATGCATCTTGGGGGTTACTCTGCTCTTTGATTTCGAGTTCGTATATGTCTCTTATTCACTTTTGATATGCTTTTGGAAGAGTTCTGTAAGTATTAATGTTCCCAATTTTCGCAAATGGTTTCCGATTGCTTGAAATCCTTTGGTAAAACTTCAAACGCTCATAACTTTATTATATTAAGTCGGATTGACCCAAAACTTGTTTCTGAGCCTTCAGACGTCGGTAAGTATACCTATCTATCGAGTCTTGATTTATATGCATACAGTTTCTCACTACTCTGGTCGTGCATGTGTCATGACCTCTTTCGCCGAGTCCCGGGCCGGTATGTATCGTGCGTATGGTTCGCCGAGTCCCTTGCTTGAGGGCCGGGTTCCATATATATGATTCCGGAGTATGATGTGTCCGGTTCTGGGGTACCGTGTATATGTGTCCGGTCCCCGGTTACCGTGTATATGTTATGGAGTATGATGTGTTCGGTTCCCGGGTTCTCGTGTATATATGTCCGGTTCCCGGGTACCGTGTATATGCTATGATGTGTTATGTGTGACGGAGATTACGGAGTAAATCTTCTGGAGTATGATGTGTGTGGCGCCAAAGACGGGGTGGCGACCACGTTCCCCGGGTCCCGCAAAGACCGGACACCGTTTCTGACATGCATGATTTGTGTTTCGAGTAAACATTTTGATATTCTGGATAAGCCACTTATCTTCTGTACTTCTTCTGGCATATGACATCGGCATATATGATTTGTGTTTGGAAAACAAGTATTTGGATATTCTGGATGATTTACTTACTCTCTGTATTTCTTCTGACATATGACATCGGCAGATACGATCTGCGTTCTGAAAAATAAGTAGCTTGGTATTCTGAATAATGTACTTATGTTTGTACTGCTTGTGTCGATTATGGTTCTGTTTGCCTGTAATTCATGCCTTACATGCTCAGTACATTTTCCGTACTGACCCCCTTTTTTCGGGGGCTGCGTTTCATGCCGCGCAGGTACACCCAGATGAGTAGAAGTCATTACAGAAGATGTTCCAGCGAAGTTGGCAAGCTCCATTTGCCTCTGGAGTGTTGCCGGGTCAGAGTATTATGCTATGATGTTTTGCTCGAAGTTAGAGACTTTGCAGACAGAGTCGTGGGTATAGTATGTCGGTTTTGTAAGCGGCTCCATCAGCCGATATGTCATCCTGTGTTATGATATAAATTCTATATGATTATGGATTTTGGTTTGATTTGAGAATAACTGAAAGAATAGTTCTGAAAGTATTACTATGTATTTTATTCTATTTAATTTAAAAGTCCGACAAGATTATGTGTGTACTAAGGGTCAGAGGGTTCGCTCGGCCCTAAGTAAGGGTCGGGTGCCCATCACACCCTAGTAAGGTTAGGGTGTGACAAAGTGGTATCAGAGCAAGTTGTCCTAGGGGTTGTCTGCAAAGTCGTGTCCGGTAGAGTCCTGTTTATGATGTGAAGCGCGCCACATTTATGAACAGGAGGCTGCGGGGCATCTAGGGATTGTTGACCTTCTTTCTGTCATAGATCGTGCGGTAGAGCCAAGTCATAGGAAAATGAAATTCCATATATAAGCCTTACATACGACTGAAGGAGGTAAGTGATGATATGGAAAGTCACTGCTGTAAGTATTGATATATTTGATCTGTTACCTGAAATTGGCAGTTCCGGATGGCTAGAATGTGATATATAGCCGTATGTTCTGTGAGGCATTGTTGATATTTGCTGTGTATAGATTTTGAAAGGAAAGAATGGTATAAGAGGGACCAGGTTTGTTGAAGGATTCAGAGAAAGTTGATAAGCAGTTTTGCTGTAGATTATGATATAAGAATGGTGAGTGGAAATCCGAACAGGCTGATACACGAAGTATTCATAAGAAACGGCGACGAAGGCATATTTACTACCATCGGGAATCTGGGAATTTAGGACGAAGGGTAGTTATGCATATAAGTGAAAGGTGAACACTGGGAATTAAAAAGGGTAAAATAGTAATTGTAAAGGAGAAGGACGTGCTACGAAAATGCCTCGGAGTCTGTAAGACCTCGACTTGCTCCAGATCATGTAATAAAGGTCATGCGAGGAAGTGGACGCGATTATATCAGTATTAAGGCACCAGATTCCATCAAAGTTTCGAGGTTAAGCGTGCTAAGGTAGGAGAAATTTCAGGATGGGTGACCCCCTGGGAAGTGTGCAAGAAATTCTATATATTCCGACATAAGCGGCAAATGAGAAGCTAGAGTAGCCTAAGGAAAACTAGAGTATATGGGATGGTTAGAGACCATAAAAGGCCACATAGGACGAGACAGGCTAGACGGGTGAAGAGACAGAAGGTGCATCCCAGCTCTGGAATTAGGATAGGCTTGAATAGCGTTTGGAAGTATTTTGTGGGTTAGTTGATAATAATTATATATATAAATGCGTACGACACCCCATATGCGAATGTATTGGCGGGCATGTGATGTGTGCCCCCGCGACCGGTGCTGCGGTATGGAAAGCCTCAATCGAGCAAGGGTACCGAAGTTCAGGTAACAATAAGAATAAAAGGCACAAATGTTATAAGGTAAGCTGCTGTTATCTTCTCTACTTGTTAAGATTGGAAAATTCTAATACAATGACACTTGGAAAAGAAAGTGAGTGAGTAGCTGGAAAATAAACAGATCAAAGTGTCGGAAGAAGGTGAAAGGTAAGAAACCTCAGTGAATGAATCCCCCGAGAGAAACTACAGGCAAAGCACGAGACGATTTAGGTAAAACTTCAATGGTAGGCACGTGAAAAGGGTAAAGTGCGGTAATATGGAACAGGAGAGGAATGTGTGAGGTTCGAAGACCAATTTCAATAAGTGGGTCCGAAAGAACAGTGACCACGACAAGGAATGTGAAGTAAGAGAAGGAATGACTAAGCTTAGTGATGCTGTTATAGGACTTCGGCCTTGGAAGGTATATAAAGGAATAAATGTGTAGCCATATTAATGTGGTTGCCTCGAACATGGAAGAGTTTTCCGGAGAGGGTGACTTAAGAATAGGACGGATTTGTGCATTAAAAGGAATATTTCGCGAACTTCAGAACCCAAACGGCAAATAACAAGAAAAGAAAAGTGTCCGAGGAGGAAGGAACCTAAGGAAGGTTAAGGATGAAAGTAGGAAAAATATATAAATGGGTCGGTCAAAGGAAGAGGAAAGCTTGTAGGCGCAGGGCAATTGGAAACCACTAACCATAGGCATAAGAAGGATACCTTAACGAGGTAGCGGTAGGAACCCAATTACGCACCAAGGAAAAATAAGGATAATGGGTCGACACTGTTGATTTGAAAATTTAAGGTGTGGAGCGAGAATTCATGTGAGGTCTGAAGGACTTGATCTTAGAGAAAATGGAATGAAATATAAAGAATGTGTATGGAAGACCGCTCGGTCATAATGCCATAAGTATAGTCAAAGGATTCGATGAGCGAGGATAGGGAGAGTGTAAACTGTAAGGATTTTGTGCTAAGAGCAAAGGTAGTGGACGCTCGAGAAATATGGATGCGCGGTTGCAACACAAGAGCATGGTTAAGAAGAATCACGAGTAAGCGAGCTAAATGAGTGAAAGGATTAATAGTGGATGGAAGGATATGGAAATATTGATAAGAATGATGATATAGGCGCAAAATGAAAGAAAAACTTATGGTAAGAAGTTTCGATATGTTGTGCACAGAGTTGGAAAGAAAGACGAGGAGTAAGGTATAAACGAAGACTTCACAAAAGGACTGCTGGCATATAAGGAGCCCCTTAAAAGGAGGAGGGGGGAATCACAACATTTTCAAGCACCAAGAAAGGAAATTTATTAGCTCGGGACCAGAGTTCGAAACATGTCGGCACATCCAAAGGATACATGGAAGAAGTAGAAACGAATTGACAATGAGGGTACCATGAGATCGACATGAAGGGAAAGGAATGAAAGATACCTTAAGAGAATGCTTCTTGCCAACAGGAATTATGACATGTTTATGTCATGATTTGAATCTCTCCTATCGGGCAAACTGGCGTCGTACCTAAGCACACAGTGATATGTTTTAAAGCGTAACAAAGAGAGCAAGAAAGGCCTACAAGCTAAGTGCACAAAGAATAAGGAAGAAAATGATAAGATCCAAAAGATATTTCGGACAACAACGGCGACTATGACGAAAGTATCAACAATTGGTAATCTGGATACCAGAAAATAACTCATGGACCTTTAATTATACAGAACATGAAGATATACGCTATGAAATCATATGAACCATCGATGTGAAGCGATGCTCGATCATATTTGTAAGGAATCCCCACCGGAGCGCCAACAAGAGATAACGAAGGATGAAATGAGCGCCAATACAAAGAAATCAAAGAGAGGTATACTTGTGTCCAGAAATGTGAAGAGAAGGGAATAAAGGAAAGCTGAAGTAAGAACTCAAGATGTTGCGAGCTAAGAAGTTAGGTGAATTCGGATCATAAGTCACCATGAGCGTGACTGGACTGAGAAGGATGGTAATTGGCAAAGAAACATTACGTACATATGTTTTGGGTAAATATTCGGAATGAAAGATTAAAAGGGATAGTGACAAGGACGTAAAGAAACAGGGGGCGAAAAAAAAAGGAACACCAAAAGAACGAGGGATAATTATACCATGATAAGCGAGACTATAATACTGTAGATCAAATGAGAGCAAGGAACAGCCTGCGGCCATATGGATCGTTAAGCGAAGATTGCGTACCAAAGACAAGGCTTCTATTAAGGTGTGGTAACGAAGCAATAACAGAAAAGAGATAATCTGGGGAGCACAAGGATCATGAGTGAGCACAGCGGATGAGAAAGCCCATGACACGGAATGAGGACTCATGTAAAGACTAAGAAGTTCGATTATAAAGGAAATAGGGTGAGAGATAAGGAATGGGCAGGAAGAAAAAGGAAAACTATAAAAAGGACCCTCCCGAAGTATTATGACACCCCATGAGGTCAGTTGAAAATTCGAGGACGAATGTTCTAAAGGGGGGGAGGATGTTATAGCCCGTATTTTGTACGTCCGGATATTTCGGGATAATCGTGGTAAGTTAAGGGCAAGACCATTTTCAAAAATTATTTTAATGTACAAGTTGTTATGAATATTATTTATGAATATTATTAGTATGTAAATATTGAGAAAGACTAAGGGTAGAAAGGGAAATTTGCAAAATGGCCCATGGTAATATTGTGAAAGGCTAGGGGTAAAACGGGAATTTCACAAAGTGTTCTTGAAAGTTCATGAAGGGCCAACTTTGGCCGTGTATGTGTGTGTGTGGGTGTGTGGGCCCTACCCATGGCCATGTGTCCATATTCTTATTTATGAGGCTTAAGTATAAATATAGCAAAGTGGTGGCAAAATAAGGCAAAGTAATCTTCATGGAAAATTCAAGAAACTTGAAGGAAAGAAGAGGCAAGGTATTCGGCCATGGCTCCTAAAATTAGGCCATGGAAAATTGATGAAGAAAAATTAGTTTCTTCTAGTATTCCAACTAATTTGAAGTCCCTAATTAACATGGAGTGGTTGTTGGAACAAGCAAAGTACTCATGGTGCAAGATGGAAGCTTTGGCCGAATAAGAGGAGTCAAAGAATAAAGGTAAGGTTTAACCCCTCCTTTCATGTGTTCTAGATGATTTGTGAGTATTGTAGCATGTAGAAACGGATGAAATTAATGAAATAGATGTATGTTGGGGGTGGCCGAATGGGATGGTATGTTGTAGGAAAGATGAATTGATTTTTATTTAGTAATTTGATTGTTGTTGTTGTGGATTCCATAATAAAAATTAAGATTTAATGGTTTGAAATGAAGTTGTAATCGTTTATAGATTATGGAAGAAGCTAATGTGATATTAGTATGGTTTCTTATGAATATAAGAATGAATGATATTGCTAAAGTATAGATTGTTGATGTAGTTTATGAATTTGGAAGAAAGGAAATGTGTTGTTAGTGTTCTTGTGGAATTTGGAAGGTTTCGGGTGAAGTAGTATGTCGATTGGGTTGTTTGGAATATTATGTGAATTGTTTGAAGTATTCTTGAATTTTGCTTGTAAGATCTTGGGCGAGTACTTGAATGTGAGATCATTGGTATTGGCTTGATTTCATGTGATTGAATTGAGTATAAATGGAATGCCGTTGGATTGTGTAGAAAGAATTGTTAATGTTAGAATGTATTTTGAAATAATTGTTGAAGTTGGAAGATATGATTGTTGGTATTGTTATTGATAATTTGGCCGAGTTGCATTATCGGGTTTGTTGTTGATAAATTGGCCGAGTTAGATTCTCGGGGATGATGTGTTTACAGGGGAAATGCTGCCGAAATTTCGGCAGATTATAAGTGGATTTGTTTGAGAAGCTAAGGCAAGTGAATGACAATGAATCTAATGATTATGTAAAATCTTCTTGAATGTAGAATAGCAAGCTTGGATAAATAAGCGTAGCTAATAAGGCGCGGCACAGGTATGTAAGGCTTACCCTTTCTTTCTTTTGGCATGTCCTAGAGCCAAATAAGGTATGATATGCATCTTGGGGGTTACTCTGCTCTTTGATTTCGAGTTCGTATATGTCTCTTATTCACTTTTGATATGCTTTTGGAAGAGTTCTGTAAGTATTAATGTTCCCAATTTTCGCAAATGGTTTCCGATTGCTTGAAATCCTTTGGTAAAACTTCAAACGCTCATAACTTTATTATATTAAGTCGGATTGACCCAAAACTTGTTTCTGAGCCTTCAGACGTCGGTAAGTATACCTATCTATCGAGTCTTGATTTATATGCATACAGTTTCTCACTACTCTGGTCGTGCATGTGTCATGACCTCTTTCGCCGTGTCCCGGGCCGGTATGTATCGTGCGTATGGTTCGCCGAGTCCCTTGCTTGAGGGCCGGGTTCCATATATATGATTCCGGAGTATGATGTGTCCGGTTCTGGGGTACCGTGTATATGTGTCCGGTCCCCGGTTACCGTGTATATGTTATGGAGTATGATGTGTTCAGTTCCCGGGTTCTCGTGTATATATGTCCGGTTTCCGGGTACTGTGTATATGCTATGATGTGTTATGTGTGACGGAGATTACGGAGTAAATCTTCTGGAGTATGATGTGTGTGGCGCCAAAGACGGGGTGGCGACCACGTTCCCCGGGTCCCGCAAGAACCGGACACCGTTTCTGACATGCATGATTTGTGTTTCAAGTAAGCATTTTGATATTCTGGATAAGCCACTTATCTTCTGTACTTCTTCTGGCATATGACTTCGGCATATATGATTTGTGTTTGGAAAACAAGTATTTGGATATTCTGGATGATTTACTTACTCTCTGTACTTCTTCTGACATATGTCATCGGCAGATACGATCTGCGTTCTGAAAAATAAGTAGCTTGGTATTCTGAATAATGTACTTATGTTTGTACTGCTTGTGTCGATTATGGTTCAGTTTGCCTGTAATTCATGCCTTACATGCTCAGTACATTTTCCGTACTGACCCCTTTTCTTCGGGGGCTGCATTTCATGCCGCGCAGGTACACCCAGATGAGTAGAAGTCATTACAGAAGATGTTCCAGCGAAGTTGGCAAGCTCCATTTGCCTCTGGAGTGTTGCCGGGTCAGAGTATTATGCTATGATGTTTTGCTCGAAGTTAGAGACTTTGCAGACAGAGTCGTGGGTATAGTATGTCGGTTTTGTAAGCGGCTCCATCAGCCGATATGTCATCCTGTGTTATGATATAAATTCTATATGATTATGGATTTTGGTTTGATTTGAAAATAACGGAAAAAATATTTCTGAAAGTATTACTATGTATTTCATTCTATTTAATTTAAAAGTCCAACAAGATTATTTGTGTACTAAGGGTCAGAGGGTTCGCTCGACCCTATGTAAGGGTCGGGTGCCCATCACACCCTAGTAAGGTTAGGGTGTGACAGTTAGAATCCATAAGTTATTAAAGTTAGAATTGTTATTGAGAATTCAAAGTTAGAATTGGTTGGGATTGTGCTTTTCAAAATTATATTAAAGTTAGAATTTATAAATTATTAAAGTTAAAATTGTTATTGAGAATTCAAAGTTAGAAGTGGTTGGGATTGTGTTTTCTTAAGTTATATTTTAAGTTAGAATTCTTAAGTTATAATATAATTCTATAACCTCAATAATTTGTGGGTATATTTTTGTAGATAGATCGTATGTGGATGTATAATATGAATAATAGTAATCGTGTGGGTGTACATGATGAATTTGTTGAAGGTGTTGATGGGTTTATCACACATGCAATGACACTTCACCCTTTTCAAAATGAAGGGGTAATTAGGTGTCCTTGTTCTCATTGTCGGTGTATGAAGTATTTGAAACCGGAAGCGGTTAGGGTTCATTTATATAGTCGTGGGTTTAAGCAGAAATATTATATTTGGACTGATCATGGAGAGACTGAGGGGTCAATGGTATATTTTACAATATGGTTGTCGGTGAAAGTAGTGTGTCGCAGGAATATAGTCATTTCCAATGCGATAGAGTTAATGATATGGTTAATGATGCTTTTGGCATACAGTCTGGGTTTGAACCTGAGCAAAATTTTGAGGAACCTCCTAATGAAGAAGCAATGCACTTCTATCAAGAATTAGAAGAGGCTAGTCGTCCACTTTGGGTAGGGAGTCAGCATTCTAAGTTGTCTGTTGCAGTTAGAATGATTAACATCAAATCAGATTGGACTGTTGCTGAAGCTGCTATGGACTCAATGATTAAGCTTGTAGGGGAACTAGTTAGTCCAGAATTCGACATACCTAAGAGTTACTACGAAGCAAAGAGATTGGTTTCCAAATTAGGATTGTCGTATGATAGAATTCATTGTTGTATTTGAATGGTACTTTTGGCTGGACATTAAAATATTTCTGAACTTTGAAGGTCTATTTAGATCGTATTTGATGTGTTTAGATCGTGTTTGATGTGTTTTATTATTACTTAGGGTAATTTTATGTGTTGTAGCTCTTTTAGAATTGATTTGGAGCATTTTAATGCTAGTTTTAAGTAGCTTTTGGTACTGGTTTCTGTGCAGGTGTGGTTGCAGAAAATGCATGAATTGCATGCAGGAAATTTTTCAAAAAACCGACGGAAAACCGATGCAGTCCGTCGGTTTTTTGGAAATTAATTTTGGAAATTTTCCAGAAAATCGACTCAGTCCGTCGGTTTTCTGGAAATTAATTCTTAAATTTTATGAAAAAATAGACGCACTGTGTCAGTTTTTTATTTAAATTAAAAAAAAAAAAACTGACGCAGTGCGTCGGTTTTTTCATAAAATATATATTGTTGTTATATAAGATCAAAAATCAGAAATTAAAAAAACCGACTCAGTCCGTCGATTTTTTTTTTTTTTTTAAATTATTGGATAAAACCCGATAGACCACGTAACCGACGCAGTCCGTCGGAAAAAACCGACGTGGTCCGTCGGTTTCCAAAAAGAGAGGCTATGTAAACCGACGAACCGTAAAGGGTCGGTTTCCCGTCGGTTTCATTAAAAAAACCGATGCGGTCCGTCAGCTTTTCCCGTTTTTTTAGTAGTGAATATACCAAGATGTCATCGATGAACACGATCACAAATAGATCTAGAAAGGGCCCGAATACATTATTCATCAGATTCATAAACAATGCCAGGGCATTAGTTAAACCAAACGACATCACCTGAAATTCATAATGGTCATATCTAGTTCTGAAGGCCGTTTTTGGAATATCCTCCTCTCTAACTCTCACTTGGTGATACCTCGATCTCAGATCAATTTTGGAAAACCATTTGGCGCCCTGCAGCTGATCAAACAAATCATCAATTCTCGAAAGCGAATATTTATTCTTTATCGTCACCTTGTTCAATTGCCTATAGTCAATGCACATCCGTAGGGAACTATCTTTCTTTTTCACAAATAGGACAGGTGCTCCCCACAGTGATAAACTAGGCCTAATTAATCCTTTCTCAAGCAAATCTTTTAATTGCGCCTTTAGCTCTTTCAACTCTGAAGGAGCCATTCGGTAAGGAGGAATAGATATAGGCTTGGTGTCCGGCAACACATCCATCGCAAAATCAACCTCCCTTTTCGGAGGAAGGCCTGGAAGTTCATCTGGAAATATATCCGGAAATTCGTTTACTACCGGGATGGATTGAAAAGTTGGCGGCTTTGCTTCAGTATTATAAACTTGAACTAAATGGTAAATATATCCTTTAGCTATCATCTTTCTTGCCTTAAGGTAGGAAATAAACCTACCTCTTGGAGACGCTGTATTACTTTTCCATTCAAGCACGGGTTCTCCCGGGAATTAGAATCAAACTGTTTTCATTCTGCAATCAACATTAGCATAACAAGAGGCCAACCAATCCATGCCCATAATCACATCAAAATCTAACATTTCCAGCTCAACAAAATCAACTTCAGTCTGACGATCACCTACCACAATCACATAATTTTTATACACTTGTCTAACTATTACTAGATCACCGATCGGAGTAGATACCTCGAAAGGTTTAATTGGCTCGGGTTTCACCCTAATGCGGCCAACAATATAAGGAGTAATATAAGATAATGTAGAATCCGGATCAATAAATGCATAAATGTCATGAGACAATATGGATAGTATACATGTAACCACATCTGGAGAAGACTCAAGATCCTATCGTCCGGCTAAAGCATAAATACGGGACTGGGTGCCACTTGAACTGGATGCTCCCTCTGCCCCTACCGCGGCCTGCCAGAGTCTGGAAAGTCTGCCCTACGGGGCGCATATATGAAGAAGAATCGGCTACTGATCCTGTGGGCTGAACCCCACCTCTACCATGCCTCGAGGGACAATCACGCATCACATGTACAGTCTGTCCACAAACATAACAAACATCTGAACCTTGGCGACACGGGCCCGAATGTAATTTTCTGCACTGACTACATCGTGGAACCGGTGGTCTCTCTGGCTAGGATCGCCTCCAAACCGGGGACCTGAGACCCTCGAACTCTGACCCGGACCAGAATAAATAGGGCGATCAAATCTCTTACCCGTGAATCGAGGAGGTGCACTAGTCGCAGACTGACCCGAATACCTGGAATACTGTTGCTGACCCCCTTCTATACTCACTACTAGCAGATCTGGCCCTCTTACTCTTCCCTCTATCAATATCGCGCTCACCTCTTTGCGGCTGTTGTTGCTCTTCTAAATGTGGCCCTAAACCGCTCACAAATCTGTGTACTCTATCTCCCATATCGGCTACAATATTGGGAGCATACCGGGCCAATGAATTGAAACGGAGACTATACTCCCGAGCACTCATATTCCCTTTCTTTAGATTCAGAAACCTGTCAGCTCGGGCCCTTCGAACCTTGGGTGGCAAATAGTAACGAAGGAAAGCATCTATGAATTCCTGCCAAACCGAGGGAGGTGCATTTTCCTTCCTCGAAGATATCAAATTATTATACCATAGGACGGCTACATCCCAGAGTCTATAAGATGCCAGCTCCACTGACTCGGTATCCGAAGCATGGATGATCCTCAATGTCCTCAATATCTCATCTATAAAACCTTGCAGGTCCTCATCCGTCTTTGATCCGAAAAATTCTAGAGGATTTAAACTCATGAATTCACATGCCCTTGCACTAGTGACTCTATCACCAGGACCCGCCCTTTGCCGTTGAGCCTGAGCGGCAACCAACTGGATCAATAACTGAATGGCCTCGGTCATCTGTTGACGCGAAGCACTCGGTGGAGGAACTGGAGGCATAGGAATCGGAGCTGAAGCCCCTCCTTGTTCTTCTAAGAAAGGCAGAGTGTAAGAGGTATTGGATAGAGCCTCATTATGGGATTCACCTTCTTCTACATTCATTGACGGCTCCCTTTCCATCCGCCTTTCTGTCGTAGCCTTGCCCTTCTGGGCGGTTGTGGCTTTTCTTTTTACCGGCATCGCTGAAATAATAACTCACAGTTAAAGAAAAGGAAATCTTATAACTCGGCTCTATGGCACGATCTAATAAGAAGAAGGACGATCATTTTTCCTAGATGCCCCCCAGCCTCTTGTTTATAAGTGTGGCGCGCTTCACACCCATAAACGAGACTCTGCTGGACATGGCTCGTAGACACACCATAGGACAGAACTGCTCTGATATAACTTTTTTCACGACCCGACTAGGGGCCATGACGGGTACCCGGAGCTGACTACCGAGCACCACTCATTATGCAATTCATCATACCCAACCTGAACGTACCCAACCTCCAAGGCAACTCATAAATATACATAAGCCCTCACGGCTGCAAAAATGTTATACAAAAATATACACTGATGTACCCATAAGACAACAACTACCCACGCATCTGTATCTACGAGCCTCTGCTAGAGTACTAAGACATAAGGACGGGACAGGATCCCGTCATGCCTGAATATATATACACAAAATAATGTATCAAAATGGCACCTCCAATATAGTGGAGTGCTCCTGTGAATCTGCTGAGTAGCTTTTAAGAATCTAGGCCACCTCCCAGTCTACCTGTGGGCATAAACATAGCGTCAAAAAAGAAAGGACGTCAGTACGAAAAATATACTGAGTATGTAAGGCATGAATAATACTAGCATAATAAAGAAATAACGAAACATGAGGCGAAGATATAACCTGTACGTCAATTGCCTCTTAAGGCGAATACTATGCCTCCTTAACTTTTAAAAGAAAACATATGTTATGCATATCAATTATATCATCATCGTTAACCCGCATCCAGGTAACTATTGCACGCCACCCAATAGTGGTGTCATGTCCGGCCAAATAGGCACGATGTTATCATAAGCCGCCCGCCTTAGTGGTGTCATGCCCGGCCATTTAGGCACGGTGTAATCATAAGCCCCCCGCCTTAGCGGTGTCATGCCCGGCCGTCTAGGCACGGTGTAATCTCATCATTATATACTTATCATAAGGCATGCATTAGAAATCAATTAAATTCTACAGCTCTATTGGGGTGACGTAAGGTCGAGTACCCCCGATTCCATTATGGAGTAGTCATGATCATCATGTCTCACCTTGAAGGAACTAGCATTATAAGGTGAGTCTAGTAACAATGAATAACATCAAGGAATCATATAAGGATCATTAGCTTCATAAGAATATCATGTCATGAGGTTTAGGGTCTCTAGATTTAGATTCATCGCCATCATTATCACGTTCATGACACGTATCTTCTCATTATCTTATGAGTAGCCCTTGATAGCCATAGACTTATAATTTCCGGAATATGAGAAAGTCATGGAAAGATAAAGGAATGCCATATTATAGGAATCATGCCTTAGAAAAAGAAGGGACTAGCCTCACATGCCTTTATATTTCCTTAACGACTAAGCGTCCTCCTTCCAAGCTTACAACTCTACATTCAAGGGAATTCATACTAAGATTAGATAATTGGAAACATACTTGAAGATAAGCTAAGATGACTAAGGGCTAACAAAAATTGGACAGCACTTCCTTTGTTTCTACAACTTCCTCCATATGATATAACAACTCCCAAACATCAATAACAACATTCATAATATCATAATCAATAACTTTGTCAAGTTCAGCATTATCCAATTCCCACAATTCCCTACCAAAATGGCTCATGACCATAGCTATGACATAACACCGTACTCGTTCTCATATAATACTTCTTTAACATCATTTGTATCATTTACAACAAGATTTCACTCATAACATCTCAAGAATCATGATTCATGTCAAACTACTATTCAAGAATACCACTATTCTCATATTTGTAACCCATTTTCTACTTTCTTCCATAATCCAAGCCTTTCAACCATTCAATACTCTTAATAGCATGAATGAACATAAAACTCACCTTTGATTGTGAAGCAATGGGCTTTGGATGAAAATACTTCACTTGGAGAAAACCCTAACTTCAATTCCAAGGAAATTTCTAGCTTCCATGAACCCTTGTTAGCCTCCTTGCACTTGATTCCATTAATTTTTGGTGTTTGATCTTGGGTTCACCTTGAATTTAGGTTAATGAAATGTATGGAACCTTCTAGAGGTCTTGAGAGAGGTGGAGAAGTCGGAAAAATGAGAAATTAGAAATGGGAACTTATATTTATACTTGAAAAAAAAAAAACGGTCCCGATCGAGTTATACGGACACTTATACGGTCCGTATAATATTATACGGTCCATATAAGTGACCGTATTTCACCATCAGGAATTTTCCCTTCCTGTTAAGGTTATACAGACCCTTATACGGACCGTATAAGTGGTCGTATAACTCCATTTTTCCGAAGTTAATCTCGTCGTTTCGTTTGATCTCCAATCCTTATGGAACATTCTTAGCACTTGTTTAACACTTCATTAACAATCTAAGGAGTGTTATAACTTTTCCTCAATACATTATTAAATCAACATTAGCTCGGTACTTTGCAAACCCTTTTCAAAACACGACTTATACTTCACATTTTTCAACGAACCTTCTTATCTCGCCTCAAATGTGTTTGGAATCTTAATTAGAATCAATGAGTACCCTTTCTTACTTGTAGGAACATCATATACTACTTACCCTGCATTAGTCTAGTTACCGCGCAACAACATGAAATTTTTCCGAAGTGTAACGTCATTGCTGTGTTTGTTGAATATTTTAGTACAATGTCATCTCTCATCTCACATTTTGTGTTATTTTCTTAAAACTATCTTAATTAGATAGTCGTATATTACTAGGGCTAAAGAAATATTTGAAGTACGAGCTGTACGATTTGTATGAAGACTTTACCTAAAAAATCCGAAAATACTAAAGTTGAAAAACCCATCTTTTATTAGTTTGGTTTATAGACTTTAAAACCCGAAGCAATTGGTTTAGTTTGGCATATGAAAAATTCGAACTAACCTGGTCCATGTGCACCTCTACTCCTTAAGTAATACTCCATCTTATTACCCATTTAGGGGAAAGAAAGGGCCACTCTTCCACATTTTTAGAATGTTCATTAATTCTTTGTTCTTTTTTCCCCTTTCCTCGTATTGACTAGATTATACATACATACATAGTTAGAAGGAAATTGTACCCTTTTAACTTACTCAGAATGAAGAAAAGTATTTAAATAGTCCTAAGAGTCGGAGACAGAGAATATATGCTAGTTGAAGCATGGTAAAATCTTAAAATCATAAATTGGTTCACATATGAGTTGTGTCCTAATTAAATGCCGCACTCGCAGATAAACGGAAAGTATAATCACCAAGCTGACTGTTTACACCTAATTTTCACCTAATAGAGGTCGTATTTTAATTTCCAAAATTTTCTGAGTCAACGACGGAATAAGGATATACCCTTTAAAAAAATAAATTTTCAAAATCCCGAGAAAATTGCAAAATGACCTTTAATTGTTACTTCCTGAAAACTGATGACTACGATAAATGCAAGTTATTTACTTTCACTCCGCTGCGTCCAATTCGGAAAATTGTTAATTAAAAATGACGTGTGAATTATGGCTCATTTTAACCGTATTTTTACATATTTGAAATATTGCTCATAATTATGTCAATATTGGGCTCTTTTTAATGCTCGCATTTTAATTCTACAAATTATGATTTTTATTGGTCCAAATAATTATTATATATTAGTATTTTAAATCAATATATATTTATGACATATGTTTTATTATACAAAAGGAGGGGTCATTTTTCTATCTTATATGGTACAATTTGATTAATTTGTACCTTTGTTAGTACTATTTGCATGATTGTTTCGGCCATATGTACTATCCTAGTACAAATTTGTTGAAATAATTTTGTCTTATTCTAATTAGGGTACGAAATTTTTAGTTGGATTTTTTGTCTTATTTGATTTTTGAAATTATGCATAAGGTCTTTTGAAAATTAAGGGTTTAGGGGGAGAAGATACGGTCATGTGTACTATCCTAGTATGATTTGTTGAAATTCTTTTGTCTTATTCTAATTAAGGTACAAATTTGTTAGTTGAATTTTTGTCTTATTTGATTTTTCAAATTATGGATAAGGTCTTTTGAAAATTAAGGATTTTGGGGGGAAAAGTCACGGCCAAATGGCCTATTTTTGTCCCTAGGGTTTTAAATTTGCTAGAATGGCTATTGTCCTTTAAAAAAAAAAAAAAAAAAAAGAAGAGAGAGGAGAAAAAAAAATAAAAAAAATAGGGAGTTCGAAAATTAGCACCAAAAAAAAAAAAAAACAAAAAACTAAGGCTTGATTTATATATTCAAAAACTTAGCAGCCTATACACACTCTTACTCAAAAATACACTACAAAAACTATAAATGCAATATATATATTTAAATATATATATATATAGAAGCATGCGGATATCACCCAAAATTTAAAAAGACAAAAGGGGTTTTCAAATATTTGTGAAGTGTTGGTGCTTGAATTTGGTGGATTCAATCTTTCCTTTTGATCTTTAGGTTGCCCTATTAAAAGGTAACCTCTTAGTCTATCCTTTATTTCATTCTAGTTATGATTATATATTTATTGTGATGCTTATGTTAGTCAAAAATAATTATTTGCTAACTTAGTCCCGTTTTAATGATTAAGTGGATATTATGTGAATTTGATGTCATTTGAAACTGTAAAATGAACAAAAGCTTGATTTAGATGATGTTAAGTGATCTCGAGTTGGCTAAGTTTGATAAAAATGAGAAAAAGAATAGTTTATATTGGAGCTTTGACACTGTTTTATTGACACTGATAGATTTAAGTATAGTTTAGTCATTCTTGTTAGTTTTTGATAGGATACAATTAGTTCTTGCGAATCTGTCACTAGTCCATGACAATTTTATACATTTTTTTAATCCTGTTTGGCTATTTTAATAATTAAGAAATTGATTGATTAGATTATAGGATAGAGGTTGTTTGTTTATTGAGTTAATATATCTCTATGTCTCAAAATGTGCTTTGCCTAATCTGTTTTAATCTTGAGTGTTGAGAAGTTGACCTTATTTTATCATCTGATTGAATAGTGATTGTTTTAAAGTGCACTTAGCAGTTCAAATCATTTTTTTTAGAAAAATATGATAGTCTTAGGTTCTAAAACTGGATTAGTAAAACTTTTCTTTCAAAATGAATGATGGAGTCTTGTTTTGAAGCTTTGAGTGAGTTTCAGAAAAACCAAGTAGCCTGTTTTTGAGTCTTGTTAAGATTTGTAGCTTGCACCTTCTATTTTCACTTGAACTGTTTGCCTTAATTTGATTATGAGGAACGTTTTGATCAATAAAACTTATTTGTTTTGCTTGGATGTCTTTTTTAACACCTAAATTGATGTCAAAAGATTTTAAAAAGAATGAGGAGTTAATCTCTTGAATATAGTTGATCCCGGGCCACTATAATTTTAGTAATTTACCGCTGTTGGGCATTTTTGCCTAAACTGTCCTTTTATTTATGAATATGATGATTATGGGCTTGAAAGCATTGTAATTCATTTTTTGGCTTTGTAAATTAAATAATTGACCTCAGCGATTTATAAATGTTTTGTACACCTATCTTTTGTGACCTCTCCAATTTGTTGGTGGGTCTATTGAGGCCCACCAACTCCATTAGATCAAGTCGACCTCAACCATGGATGAGCCTAGCATTGGAGCAAAAAATATTGGAGCGGAGTAAGTCAATTGCATTATTTTTTTTTCTGTTGGGCTTGGTAGGCCCAACTCCCTACTTTACATTGTTTATTTGTTACTATATGCTTATTGGAACCCTTAATAATTTTCATAAATTTAGAGTTGCTAAAAATCATTTCCAAGTAACAAAACTGATTTTTGATAATAATTGGCGTCTAAAATTGATTTCCTAGACAGAAACGGACTTGTGGACAAATAATGGACATTTTCTCAAACTTAAAAATATAATTTTTTGGACAAAAAGGACTTGGCAATTTATGAACATTGAGACAAATTGGGATCATACCTATGGACAATTTGGACGAATGGACTTAAAATGACCCTGGATTGAATTGGACTAAAAAGACTAAAAAATCTAAAAATATAAAATATGGCTAAAATATGGATAATTATAGTATGACAAAAAATGATTTTATAAAACATAAAACTAAAGAACCTTTTTCTAAACTCGGGTAGGCTTACGTAGTGTTCTACTTAGGTTAACGCCTTCGGGTTTTAACCTAGGTGTTCTAGTCCGAAACCCAAAACGCCCAATTTTGGGTAAAACTCTACCATTTTTATTTCTTGAAAATGAGTATTTTTTTTTTTGCATAAATGACCAACCTTCATTTGCGGAAATATAAAACAAAAGCAGTTTTTATCAAAAACACTTTATATCTACAAAGAATACTATTAGAACCCGTAGGTCAACCGTATTTTACGGATCCTTAATACCGGAGTACTTAACACCTTCCCCGGGGGATCGCCAGAACCCTTACCTAGACTTTGGTATAGATTGGTTTCTTTTAAAACTTAGCCGTTTAAATGAACCCTTTCGAACTGGTTTTCCTAACTTACCTATAAGTTAGGTGGCGACTCTAAAACGATGTCCATTTAGAGCACCATCCACGTAGAAGTATATGTTTTCCTTTTTCTCGGTACGATTGACAACCGTACTTCTTCGGGACACTTTCTTTTTTAAATGAGGCAAGTGCAAATCCGAATCAGAAAAAATAGAACTGCTATAGATGGCGACTCCGTTGGGGACAATTTAAGGTTCTAACCATAAGAGTTCCAATAATTTGTTTACTTTGTATGATATAAATTGTCTAAGTTATATAAATTTCTTATGTGTTTAAATTTTCGCAAAATATAATTGTCATTCATGCATGCATACTCTGCCACTCCTGGCATTTATTTTACACTTTGTTCCAAGGGTGACGATGCGAGATGAGATGCGGTCATATCTTCACTAAAAAACCCTTTTGCTATTATTCTTTGGCGGTCTCTGAAGGTCGAGTGGGCACGCGGTCGTCCACAGCCTCAGGGAACCTACCCCCTGCTTGTCCGCTTGGGTAACCCGTGTCATTTGCTTGAAAAACCACTCTAGAATAATTAGCGTAGAGCGGAACTAAATCCTTACTAATATAGCTCATACTGACTATAGACCGGTTTGGGTATCTCAGACCTACCTGAATCGGACAGGATAGACACCTTATTGTGTTCGGACAGTGTAAAAGCCTGAAGGCACTGCATCCCACTACTTGCTATTTAGAAGCATCATTATGCCTTATGTGAAATAAATTATTGTTCCTGGGGGCGGGGAACTAGCAGTTTTCTGTCTTGCAGATGTCTCCTAATTTGAAAATTGATATGATTGTCGGCCCACCATCGGATTTAGTAATGTGGTGGGAAGGTTTGACTAATGATCAGAAAAAAGAGATAAAGGGTTGCATAGGGAATTTACCTTCATTGATGAATATGACTGGGGATCCGGGTTTGCTAGAGATCATTACTGGTTATTGGGATAATGACAGAATGGTGTTCAGTTTGGAGAGATAGAGATGAATCCCACTTTAGAAGAAATTAGAGATGTCTTGGAAAGAGCGGGAAGCGCAAACAGATCCAAAAAGAAGTTAGTTCAAAATATCCTCATCCCTCACAAATCTACCCAAAAATAAATCAAAGACATGTTTACTGTCAATAAGGCTGACTGGGCACAATGGCCCACAATAGCCTTTAGGGAGTTGTATTGGAGGTATTCGTCCAAACAAGGGTATGAAAACCACATCCTCGAGTTTCCTTCATTCCAATCTTGGGAAGCCAACCAAACACTAGCCTTGATTACTTGCCTGCTAGGAACCATGGTATTTCCACTAAATTCTTCCCTAGCCATAGACACCAGGGTTGTCTTTGTTTCCCATTCTGTCCTTAGAGGCGTTACGATAGACGGGCATACCAAGTACTTTGATATTATCCCTATCATTTTGTCAAACATATACCGAGCTTTAGGGAAGTGTCTCAACCGCTATTATTACTTCCAGGATTGCAATCTCCTAGTTCAATGGTGGATACTTAAGCATTTAGACAAGAATGGTTCAACCTCTTACTGAGATCCGAACCAGAGGGAAGACAATCTGAGCATCGCTACTGTACCTTGTGGGGTTTAAGACAAAGTGGGATGGGCTCACATCTTTTCCAGAATAAGAGAAGAACACATCAGGTGGAGAGTGCCTGACTTCCATTCCAAGTCTGTTTGTGTCAAGAGTCGTAGACGTCCATATTTACCACTTATGGGCATTAGAGGGAATCAGACCCTACCCACCTCTGAGGGTACTTAGATAGTTCGGTACGAGATAGGTCATCAAAAATGTAGAAGATATGGGAGAGTTTGTGCGAGACTACGAAGAAGGTCATATCAAGGGTATACAAGTTGCTAGGAAAGATTGGAAGGATGTGATAAAAGAGGACAAGTTAGATGAGGATCCAAATAGCCTAGGTCATGACGAAGATTACTATGAGTGGCTTGGGGCTAAATTAGCAGGTACTGCCACTTCAGGTCCATACCTTTACAATTTTCCCGTGGATAGGAAGCCACAAAAACAATTCAGGTTAGAAGAATGAAACGACAAGCAAAAGAAAGGGCAGCGAATCATCAAGCAAAAACAGAATATGATCAAAATGTAATTAAGAGTTTGACAGACGATGCAGATGCCTCATTGGTGAGTTTAGAGTGGCTTGACACTTTTTTTAGGGGATCCATAGATACAAGGAAGTCATTTATTGATGTTCAGAGGTGCCAATGGATCGGGATAGCATTGATGCCAACCCACATAGTGATTCAGACCGCCCTTCAAAGGGCTAAAAAGGCACGGACTGAGAGGGAGCAGATTTTGATCCGAGGAGTGGACTTCTTTTGATATTATTGCATTCATTTACTTTAAAGCCTTGTAATCCCATTTGGGAAAGATATTATTAATGAAAAGCATTGAGATTTTTATTTTTGGAAACAATAAATTTGTTTTACATATGGCACAATTTTACTTCATGCGTTAGTAGCCTTGGAGTAACGAGGTATAGGAAAATGAATTATACATTGTCTAAATGCTTATTTGATATAACTGTTTTGTGTGAAAATCATATGTATTATTAAAACTCTTGGTGGTCCACATTCCGGACACTGCCTAAAAGAAAAACCAAGAAGACAACCCACAAAATCAATTTAGCTCCACTCTTAAAAGGTTAATTTTCTAAGAGGAAATGGAGACTCCGGACAGCACGAGTGTAACTTCTCCTTACATCAATCTGGTTATTGATGATGAGGGCAGGGAAGCAATAAGTAGGAAAAATCGACAGTGGGACGATAACCTAGCCCTAGCTACTGCTAGAATGAAAGAAGTTGTCCAGACCACTAGGGCAGCCAA
Organism: Lycium barbarum; assembly: GCF_019175385.1. NCBI lineage: Eukaryota > Viridiplantae > Streptophyta > Magnoliopsida > Solanales > Solanaceae > Lycium > Lycium barbarum. The sequence continues at coordinate 36,835,637 of NC_083348.1, read as the reverse complement.
TGAGAAAATGAAAGAAACTGAAACTCTCTTAGCGAACTAACTAAGCAACACCCCGCCAATCAGGTAAAGCAGGAAAAGGTGCCTGAAGCACCACTTGGGAGTTATGTCCCACTCAATCAACAAGAAGGGCTTGACCCCATACCTTATGGATATGACGAACTACTTATCCCCAATTTAAAGCGAGAAGTCTGTGGAGACTCACACGAATCTCAGCTCGAAGAACCTATGATTTCATGCACAATTGTTCTTAATGGCACAAGATTGCATAATTGGGGTGCGCTAGTAGAAATGTCCAAACGAGAACTCTTAGAGACTTTGGGGAGTTTTGGAGTGTATGCGCAAAGCACGAATCTGTTGCCAACGTGTGCTCCTTCCATGATTCACAAAAAATCCTCTATCACCGAAGTCAGTCGGGGCATAATAAGTGTGGAGCATTGGAAAGGAGATTGATCCAATGGATTGACCAAGGGAGAATTATCCAACTATGGGGTCCCCACTCTTTCTTGATCCATGACCAAGGGAAAAATCATCCAGAAGAAATATTGAGGGTTAGGTTCTGGAGAAGCGACTTCTCCAAATTTGAGGAGTCATATGCCAGGATTCACTTCCTACCGTATATTGTGAAGAAGATAAGAGCAGTGCCGCAAACCTATCAGGTTTGCCCAGGACCTCCAAGAGAAAGGGTTTGTGTATTTCACCATGGTCGCCCTGGCCACAACATTGAAGAATGTGTGGATTTCAAGCTGGAATTAGAGCGTCTCGTGAATGAGGGCCACGTTTGGATTGTCGCAGGAAGACAAAGATAGAAGATGAAGATGAGAAGACAATGGAAAGTTGCCTAGCATTGGTTGGGTAGAAAAATCTAAGTATCCCTTTACTGCTTTCAATTAAGAGGAATATCCCTTTCTTTTCTATGTAAACGGAACCAAGCCCACCTGATGTCCTGATAGGGATACTTGGGATGCCTACATAAGGCCTGTTCAGGGTCGAAAACTATGTTTCGGGTAGCATAGGAAAAAACCTTTTTTGTGTATTCCTGAACTACGGACGGACCTGATTTCCCTTTGGTGGGATACGTAGGCAGTCTATTTAAGACTCAGTCCCTTTATCATAAAAATTAAAAATTCCCCTTAATATAGGATGGGTAGAAGAAAATCAACCATGAAGACCACTTACCAAAAACTCAATGTCCCTAAAAACACAAAATGACCAAAATACTCTCGAAATGTAAATCGATCAAGAGTTGAAATAAGATATATGAATCTATGTGCTATAAACTGCAAACAATGTGATATTTTGTATTTTATGCCTAAACTAAAACTAACTTGGGAGCCTTTGAGTTATTTTCTCTTATAGACAGGGGTCGATTCACTGGCACCAATTGCTCGATCAAAAGCTACTGCACCACCAAACAACAACCAGAATAGAACTGCCTTAGTCGAGGGTACCCCAACAGCTGACATAGCTAGAAAGCCTTTGGAAGAGATTGTTACCCTGCTAATAAGGTAATTGGCTGAAGCTAGAGAAGAAGAAGCCCACCCGGGGGCTTAAAAAGAAAATGCTATTAATACTGAGGCTAGAAGGCCTGCACCCACTTTCCCAAATTTAGACTTACCAATCCCTGACCATTTCCCACAAACTCAGACCGAAACTACTTTTCAAACTCCACTGCACCGAAGCACCACATATGTGGGGAATTCCTCCCACCAAACACCAGCTTTCCAAATACTTGCTCATGCTACAACATCTCATAACTTAAACGTTTGAAACTCCTTGAGTAACGAGAACTCCTACAACCCGCCCCGTGCAACCAAATGTTATTTTTTAAGACCATATCAACCATATTGACTCCTCACCAGAATTGGAGAACATGAAAATGTTCTTTAAGGGTAGAATAGACAAAATCGAGAAGGAGATGGGGAAGAAAATCGCTAAACTAGAGTAGGGCTCTAAGAAGAAAAAGGGGTTGAGATACTCTGGTTTGTGCATACATCCAAACTTGGGTTTACCAGAAGGTTTTAAAATTCCCAAATTGACCATTTTAATAGGTCGGGCAATCCCAGGGTCCACTTGAGAGCTTATTGCGACTAGTTGGTCGAGAGTGGTGGAAACGAAGCTTTGCTCATAAAATTATCCAGTCGAAGTCTGTCAGGAACAACTATGGAGTGGTTCATCTCATAAGACATTAGTCGATGGAAGACATGGGAGGAGATGGCAAGTTCATTCATGGAGAGATTCCTCTTCAATGTGGAAAATATGCCTGATCCCTTCTGATTGGAGAAAATCCGTCAGAAATCGATCGAAACCTATAGAGAATATGCCAGTCACTGGACAGACGAGGCAAGGCGTGTGATACCACCTATGACTGAAGCTGATCTGGTAGCTGCATTTATACGGTACCAAGAAGCTGATTGTTTTGACAAAATAATAACTATAAAAGGGAGCTCATTTGCAGATTTTGTCGCCATTGGGGAAGACATCGAAGATGGCCTTAAGACCAGGAGGATTGTCAGCGTACTAAATAGAGCAGGTGCGTTTGGCACCACTAGTGACAAAAAGAAGAAAGAAGATGTAGCTTATGTTTCTAGAGCTACTAGCCCAAAAAGCCGAGGAAAAGAGATAACCCACAAAAATCAAGACAATTATCAATCACCTCCACCAACCAGCTATATAATCGCTTCACCCCAATATAGCCCGATGTCTGTGTGCTAAGCATAACCTAGATACCAAGCTCCACAACTAAATTACCAAATAGCAGCACCTAGCAATCACGCTCCATGACCCAATTATCAAAGGCCAGCACCCAATAACTAAGCTCCATAGAACCAGACTTTCCAAAATCAGCCTCCACCATCAAACTATAAGGCATCCCAAAAGAAACCTCTGAGAGTATTCACTCTTTTACCAGAATCAAGGGATAGTTTGTTTGCCAAACTAAAAGACGCCGGTCGAATGAATGTTGTTCCATCAAAGCCTGCTAAACCCAAGGATCGATGGTACAAGCCAGATTTCACTTGCGCCTATCATTCTAACCAAGTTGGCCATACTACCGAATATTGCATAAACTTAAGGCACAAGCTACAAGATATGATTGACAATCATGAGCTTATCCTGGAGCCAACACCTCCAAATGTGGACACAAATCCTCTCCCGAAGCATGGAGGGAATCAAATTCACATTATAGAAAATGGTGATGAATGGGAAGAGAATGCTGCGATCATTTGTCTAGATATTGAGGGATTGGAAAGCACCATCGCCTCATTGTCCTTACAAGAGTAAAAAGAAGTGTTAGGCCTCATGACAAGGAAATTTGAGATGTCCCAGTCATTTGCTGTAGCCAAGAAAGAGCTCTTCGTGCTCAAATATCCCTCAACACTGGCTCGAATTTAGAATGAGCCATTCGTACTCAAAACATCAGGGCCAGTTGAGAATGCACCTTTTGTGATCAAATCACCGCACCTGATGATGGTCAAAGGAAAAGAGGTAGTCGCTGTGGCTCAGGGTATGACAAGGTCTGGAAGATGTTACGCTCCAGAATAGCCCATACTCGAAGTGCCACGTCGTGAGAATCCTCAAAGAAGACCAATCACTGAAGGTGAAGCTGAAAACTTTTGGAGGCAAATGCAGTCAAGGATTATTCGATTGTTGAGCACTTGCATAAGACTCCTGCCAGGATATCAGTAATGTCATTATTACTCAATTCATCTCAACATTGCTTAGCCTTAATGAAATCTTTGGATGAAGTCCAAGTACACGTCGACACTACAAGTGAAACATTGGCCGAGATTGTAGGGTATGTTGTACGAGTACATAGGCTATCATTTTCTGATGACGAATTACCAAGAGAGGGTAGGACCCACAACAAGGCCTTACACATAACAGGAAAATGCCGTGATAAGATTATCCCTCAAGTAATGATTGATGGAGGGACTGGGTTGAATGTATGCCCTGCGACGACTTTGAAACAACTTGGATATGATGTTGGCAAAATATGCTAGAGTCGAACAAATGTAAAAGCTTATGTGGCGCAACCAGTGATCCAATTAGAGAAATAGATCTGCACATACAAATGGGTCTCGCAGAGTTTGTTGTAGAGTTCATTATCATGGATATCAAAACAAGTTATAACTTATTATTGGGACGATTTTGGTTGCACGCCGCTGGGGTTGTGGCGTTTTCATTGCATCAATCTCTGAAATTCATCTAGGATGATGAAGAAGTTATAATTCACGGTAAAGGAAGTATCCATAACTATCCGGACAATTCAGTACCAGTCATAGAAAAATCATCAAGCAATACTGATTTTCACATCGTTGAATTAGGCATGTTAGATCACAGGGGGAATGATGAGGATATCCCTATGCCACCGGTCTACAAAATGATTGCCACGACCATGATAAGAAACAGTTTCAAGCCCGGGAAAGGCCTGGGAAGGAACTTACAAGGAATCAAAGAACCAGTTAATATAGAAAATGGGAAATATCGATTTGGGGTTGGATACGAGCTATGTGAGGTAGAAGAAGAAGAAGCAGAATGTGGACCAAGAGGTCCTGTTGAAATGAGAAAGCTATTTTCTCGTCTATATTAGTCCTTCACCACATACCCATTGAGTCACAACGGCGAGGATCCAGAAGAGGATTTAAGGACTCTGTTCTAGGAGGAATAATATGCAGCTATCATTGAATAGTTCTTCGGAGCATCAGAGATTCGCCATGCTGAACCAGGAGAAATGCCAAGTGGATGGACTTCCACTCCTTTGGTCACCTTGCGTAATAATACAGAAGTCACGAATAATGTCATGACATTTTACAAAACAAGCAAGAATGAGGATGAACAAAACAAAGATCAAGAGGAAGAGGTAACTGAACCAAAGTGGTTGATAGACGTCGAAGAGGAATATGAAAATAAACCGACACCAAACCTAAAGGAAACATAGGCAGTTAATCTAGGGAACGAGGAAATGATTCGAGAAACCAGGATAAGTGTACATCTGACAGAGTTTGACAAAAGAAGGGTGTCGAAGTCTGTTGAAAGAATATGAAAATGTTTTCGCTTGGTTTGATCGCTGTTTGCTATGGTCAGTTATACCAACAAAGGATGGGGCGAGCCTTCAACAAACAAGTGAGAACCGAAATTCTCCAAATAGGGCAACTTGTGCTCAAACGGATATTCCCAAATCAAGAAGAATACAAAGGAAAGTTCGCACCAAACTGGCAAGGGCCTTATATGATACGAAAAGTGTTATCAGGAGGAGCAGTTGTCCTAGCTAAAATGGACGGCCAAGAGTGGTCAAGAGCAATAAATTCAGACGCCATTAAGCAATACCACGTGGGAGAAAGAAGACGACTTCAGAGATTTGTAGCTTCTATAGTTTATGTTGCTTTTATTGCGTTTCATTTGCTTGTAATTTTGCATTCCTAGAAAAAACCAAACCCAAATTATGTACGAACTACGCGAAGACCTGATTCCCTATACTTATGAGGGGGTACGTAGGCACTTTCCAAGCTTGGTGGCTTTAACCCAAAATCCAAAATCATGTATTTCGAACTACGTTATGGCCTGATTCCCATCTGGCATACGTAGGTGCTCTTTGAGTTCGGTCTCACCAACAAATTCTGATATATTTATCCCGAACTACGTTTCGACTTGATTCTCAAAACGGGATACGTAGGCGCTATTCCGAGCTCGGTCATCCCAAATAAAATTTTTGATGAACCCTAGGAAACCTTAGAGAGACTTTAGCAAGAGAAAAATAAAGGTAACCCCACATAGAAATTGGGGCAGAATATTTGAGAAGACCTCAAAAATTCTTTCAATACATCAGTTCAAACGGACGAATTGATTAGAACTTCTACACTGGGGCAGAATTTTTGAGAAGGGTCTCAAAAATTCCTTCGACGCCGTAAAATCCAGAATCAACAAGTACACTCTTACACTGGGGCAGAATTTTTGAGAGAGTCTCAAAATTCCTTTGACATAGTAAAATTTGAGTTGGTACAAAGATATATATAAGCTGAGGCAAAATTTTCGAAAGGGATTCGAAAATTTTAAATACGAGTCGAGATCAAGACGAAAATGAAGTGATAGAAGACCTTGTTCGAGTAACTGATGTCATGACATTAAAAGGCTATGTATATAATATATCATTTTAAAAATTACCATATGTAGATGTTTTTCAAAATGATCGAACAAAAAATTCCCTCTTTGCAAAATAAAATGTATTTAAGAATCGAGCATTCTTTCCTGTCGAAGTGTGAACGGAAGAAGTCCATATGCAGGAAGAGCGGTCGACCATACAGGAAACTGACAATTTTTTTGTGGATGCAGGAACAAACATGCATGGACGTTTTACACTAACTTGTTGGCTAAAGATGTTTGAAACAGGGACAACAATAACAACAATGACAAACAAAATGTAGAAGAAATTTCAAGAAAAACGGCGAAGAAGAGCATACAAAAAGGGTAATGAAATCCTCTCTAAGTAAAATTATTTTACGCTAAGAAGTTTGTTCGTTTTGCAGAGCACAAAGATTTTTATAAAAGAAAATTTTAAGACTACTAAAAGATATAATCACGATTTACCGATGTCTGGTCTCCACTAAACAGTATTATATCAAGTGTTAGTGTTATGATTTTAATGATGACAAATTATTGTGTAGGTACTATACTCAAAGGCTCAATCAAGCAGCAGCTATACAACATTGATTATGCATCAAGAATGTGTAAGGAAACAAGTATCGTCTAAATAAGGGTGATGACAAAGAAGGGAAGAAACGTTACAACATTAATGAGCTCTTTCTTTATTCTTGGAAATTAGGATCCTCAATATTCCTAATTTACAAGGATCAATTCTCTTGGGGTGACATCTCTGCTGGAAAACAGTCTAACGGCTAGTCACTTGAAAACTATATATTCAAGACTCTAGAGACGAAGAAAAAACATACATTTATCTCATACTCTCAAGCTCTCTGCTTTACTTTTCACAAACATTGTATTCTTAAGTGATATAGTGTAAATAAAAAAAGAAATGAGAGATATAGTATAGTTTATGAGGCATTGTATCAAAAAGCGAGTATTTGAGTGTAGACGTGGGATCTCCATTCAAACAAACCATTGTACCAAACAATTTACAAAGATATGCAAAGAACACCATTGCAACCCAAGGGGACTAGACTAGGATTCACATTGAATCTAAACCATTATAAAATATCTGTCATTTATATTCTGCACTTTTATTACTGCATTACTTTATAGTCGATTAGTGTTCTCAGGTAGTCGACTGTCTGAGCAAAACAGTTACAATTCACCCCCTCTTGCACTTTCAATTGGTATCAGAGCAAGGTCTCACACATCATTGCTTAACAACATATGAGAAAAGATCAAATGGCTGCATATCAAATTCCTGGAGCAATCTTACAAGAGGGGCATTCCACAACAAGACCACCCTACTTCAATAGTGAACACTACTGCCATTGGAAAGAAAGGTTCAAGATCTTTGTGCAATCAACAGACTATCAAGCATGGATCGTGATCAAGAAAGGACCTAAACCTATTCCAAATGTGGATGCAAAGGATACAAATACAAAGATTGATCTGGAGTCACATGATGTGACTAAAGAACAACAGGAGACTCTATCAACAAATGCTAGAGCAATTGCTTTGTTTTACTGTGCAGTTAGCGGAGAAGAGTATGCCAAAATATCAAACTGCGAGACTGCAAAAGAAATGTGGGATAAACTTGAAGTCACGTATGAAGGAACATCAAAAGTAAGAGAAACCAAAATTGATGCTCTAAGGCATGATTATGAAGCTTTTAGCATGAAGGATGATGAGAACATTGAATCAATGTTCACCAGATTCAGCAAAATCATTGGTGAACTTAAATCTCTTGGAGTGACTTACACTAATTCTTAACAGGTGAGAAAACTTGTCAGAAGTCTACCTAAAACTTGGGAAACCTAGGCGATTGTTTTAGAAGATGGAAATCTAGACAATTTTACATATGACGAACTAAGAGGAAATCTGATGGCTTTTGAAAAGAATTATATTCAAAGATATCAAAAGGATCAAAAGAAGAAAATAGTTGCTTTCAAATCTCAGGATGAAGAATTTGTTGATGGGTTTAAGGAAGAAGAAGTGTCCATGATTTCTAGGCATGTGATTGAAGCCATGAGGAGATCAAGAAATAATAGAAAAGGAAATTCAAATTTCAGAAAAGGTTAAACTTCCGCTGTTCAAAGAAATGATGAAAAATGCTACAAATGTGGAAAATATGGTCACATTGCATCTGAATGCCCTGATGCAAAGAGGAAACCATCAAAAAACTATCAAAAACTATCAAAAACAACGAGCATTCAGCAGTTGGAGTGAAGATGAAGTCTCTGAAGATGATGAGGAAGGAATGGAGAACATTTGCTTCATGGCAATTGGCGAAACTAGCAAGGTAAGACCTTATCACTGTTCTAACTGTAGTGAAACTCAAGAATTGCTTGATCAAACACTTGAGGACTTAAATAGAGTGTTTAATGAATATAAGAAGCTTAAGAGAGAAAGAAGGGACTGGGAACTTAAACTATAAGTAGTTGAAATAGAAAGGGATCTTCTTCAAGAAGAAGTTGAGGACTTGAAACTGCAGCTTAATGGGTTGCGTAACTCCACCAGTCATAGCTTAGTTAGATCTAACCAATCGACTCGTAACAACAAGTCTACTGGGAAAAGACCTATTAGTAATAGTAATAACCCTGAAAAATCTAAGGGTGTGTCAACCAATTATGAGGAGACAGATCAGTCAAATAGAAGTTTTCAAACTACTAAAAGGAAGTCTCCAAGAAACTTTCATAAGTCGACTACTCAGTCATTCTCTGAAAAACACTTTTCTTAAGAATGTTTTTGCTGCGGAAAAAACAGGTCATAAATATCTTCAATATAGATTTCATTACACACTTTCTGCAGGTTGGATATGGAAGCCCAAGAGTAATCATCAAAGCACTAACTCTCAAGGACCCAAGGAAGCTTGGGTACCTAAAATAAAGTAACTACCTTGTTTTGCAGGAACACCATAAGAAGAAATCAAAAGGGAAATGGTATCTAGATAGTGAGTGTTCCAATCACATGACGGGCGACAAAAGCTTGTTCAAATCAGTCGCAGACTTTGATGGAGAACTAGTTACTTTTGGTGACAACTCAATAGGAACAGTAATTGGTACAGAAACTATTTCTTTTAATAATTATTGTGATATCTCCAATGTCTATCTTGTTGAAGGACTCAAATATAACTCTTAAGTATCAGTCAGCTATGTGATTCTGATTTAGAGGTAAGATTCAAAAAGACTGGCTGTGTTATAGAAGACAAAACTGGAAAAGAAATTCTTCCTGGCAGTAGAACAAGAAATGTGTATGTGCTTGACTCTGTTAAAAGTCCAGCTGGACACATTTGTTTGGCTTCAATGAGAGAAGATCCTTGGGTTTGGCACAAGAGACTTGGACATGCTAGCATGCAGCTAATTGAAAAATTAGCCAAACATGATTTGGTCTTAGGCCTGCCTAAGATAAATTATTCAAAAGATCATATTTGCACTGCTTGTTAGAAAGGTAAGAAAACAAGAAATTCTTTTAATTCTAGAGATATTGTATCCACTTCTAAACCATTGCAGCTTCTAAATATGGACCTTGTTGGTCCTACTAGAACTGCTAGCATTGGAGGAAAGAGGTATGCTTTCGTTATCGTTGATGATTTCTCTCATTTTACCTGGGTTATATTTCTTGCTCATAAGGATGATATTCTAAAGAATTTTAAGTTTTTCTGTGAGAAAGTTCAGCGTGACCAAGGATACTACATTACTTCCATAAGGAGTGATCATGGAGGAGAATTTTAAAAGGCTTTTGAGGAGTTCTGCAATGAATAAGGTTATGCTCATAATTGTTCCTCACCAAGATCTCCTCAGCAAAATAGTGTCGTTGAAAGAAAGAAAATAACCTTATAAGACATGGCTAGAACAATGATATTAGAACACAATCTGCCACATTAATTTTGGGCAGAAGCTGTAAGCACGTCATGTCATGTATTGAACAGGTGTCTGATTCGACCCATTCTAAAGAAAACCCCATATGAGCTATGGAATCGTAAGAAAACCCAATATTAGTTATTTTCACTCATTTGGGTGAAAATGTTTTGTGCACAATAATGGAAAGGACAGCATTGGTAAGTTTGATCCTAGAAGTGATGAAGGTATTTTCGTTGGCTACTCTAATAATAGCAGATCCTATAGAATTTTTAATAAACGCACTAAAGCTATTGAAGAATCTGTTCAAGTTATTTTTTATGATACTAATCGTTTGATTGAGAAAGATAGAATTGCAGATGAAGATGTTTGCCAGCCTTCAGTCACTATGACTACTCCTTCAACTGATCAGAATCTCTCTTTAAGAGAAACTACCTCTGCTGATGAGTCAACCAATCTTACAATTGGACCTGTTCCAAATGAATGGAGGAGTGAGCCTGATTATCCTAAGAAGTTTGTCATTGGAGAAATATATGAAGGAATGAAGACTCGAACTTCTTGTAAAAATAATGCAAATTTGGCTCTTATATCTCAACTCGAGCCAAAGAAAGTAGATGAGGCTTTAAAGGATGATCATTGGATAAAAGCGATGAAAGAAGAACTGGATCAGTTTGAAAAGAACAGAGTATGGAATCTAGTTCCCAGGCCTCAAAAAGGTTCAGTAATAGGAACTAAATGGGTTTTCATAAACAAGTTAAATGAAGCAGGCGAAGTTGTGAGAAACAAAGTACGACTGGTTGCCCAAGGCTACTCATAAGAGGAAGGAGTCGACTATGATGACACATTTGCTCCTGTTGCACGATTAGAATCTATTCGAATTCTACTTGCTTATGCTGCCTTTAAAGGCTTTAAACTATTTCAAATGGATGTTAGAAGTTCTTTCTTAAATGGATTCATTGAAAAAGAGGTCTTTGTGAAACAACCACCTGGTTTTGAAAATCCCAAATTCCCATATCATGTGTTCAAACTAAGTAAGACGTTATGTGGTCTTAAACAAGCTCCTAGAGCTTGGTATGATCGACTAAGCACCTTCCTAGTGGAACATGGATTCTCTAGAAGAAAGATTGATACAACTCTTTTTATTAAAAGATCTTCCTCTGGAAATCTAATTATATAGATCTATGTTGATGATATTATTTTTGGAAGTTCTAACCTTTCTTTGTGTAAGGAATTTTCTGATCTCATGCAAAGTGAATTTGAAATAAGTATGATGGGCGAACTAACATTCATCTTGGGACTTCAAATCCATCAATCTGACAAGGGAATATTTATTTGTCAAAGTAAGTATACAAAGGAGCTTGTTCACAAATTTGGTCTAAGTGATGCTAAAGCAATGAAAACTCCTATGAGTCCCACATGCTCGATTGACAAAGATGATACAGGTAAGGCAGTTGATGAGACTAAATATAGAGGAATGATAGGCTCTTTAATATATCTTACTGCTAGTCGACCACATATCATGTTTAGTGTGTGCAAATGTGCTCGTTTTCAGTCAGCTCCTAAGGACTCTCATCCCAGTGTTGTAAAATGAATAATTAGATACTTACTTGGAACAATCTCTTATGGGTTATGGTATCCCAAAACTAATCCCTTCAAACTAGAAGGATTCTCTGATGCTGACTTTGCAGGTGATAAAGATGATAGAAAAAGTACAAGTGGTTCCTGCCAACTGCTTGGAAAATCACTAATTTCTTGGCATAGCAAGAAACAAGGATGTGTTTCACTTTCTACTAATGAAGCTAAATATATTGTTGTTGGGCAATGCTGTGATCAACTTCTATGGATGGTGCATCAACTAAGTGATTATGATCTATTATTTAAGCCTGTTAAAATTTTCTGTGATAATTCTAGTGCTATATGTCCGTCCAAAAATCCTGTGCATCACTCTAGAGCAAAGCATATAGATATTAAACATCATTTTATTAGAGATCATGTTATCAATGGGTCTATTGAATTACAGTTTGTCTCCACTGAAAATCAACTTGCTGATATTTTTACAAAACCCTTACTAGAAGAAAGATTTTGCATGCTTAGAGAATCTTTAGGAATTATTGATAAGCCTGTCTACCTACGTTATTTTTGGTAAATTAATTGATTTTCCTTCTCTGAATTGTTTTAATTATTACCTCCTCTTCTCCTTTCCCTTCTTCACGCCTTCTCATAAAACTCATTATTACCCTTTCCCCTCTTTTCTTTTTTACCGTCTCTTCATCTTTCCGCTTCCCTATAAACCTTTCTTCTTCCATGACCTTTCACCACCCCCAAAAACTCCATTAAAACCGTCCTGTCTCCCATTCCTCTTCACTCAACCATCTTTCTCTCATCTTCAAAACATGGCGAAAACACAGAAACCTACGTCTCTTTCCACTTGCAAAAGCTCTAGAAACAAGAATAAGGGCAAAGCTTCATCTCCTGTTAAGATAGATTCTGAAGGAATTGATTCCTCTCCTCACAACTCTGCCAATACTTTATCCTTTCGATCCTCAAGTAAATGTGACCATGCAGATGAGTACTATGGTGAGTCTTCCAAGAAATTTAAGTTTGACTATGAAAACGCCTTTCTTGACCGTCGAAACTTCTGGTCCACTCCAAATTCTGACCTATTTTACTCTCTTAAAGGTAAATCGTTTGCTCATGGTCGAATTGTGGATTTTGATGTTATTTCTTCGTTGCATTGTCATAGTAAACAATTTTTCGACTTTCAAGGCTGGGTAAATCTCTTCTCCTATGCTCCTCTTCGAGTTTATGAACACCATATTCGCTTATTTTATGCAAATCTTAGAGTCACTAAGGATGGTGAACTTGAAACTCTTGTGTTTGGCACCCGTATTTTGTTTGATAACTCTGGTTTTGATGAGATGTTTCATATCAAAAGCTCTGATTTTTCCGCTTTATGTCGCAACTCATAGCAGTCAGATTTTGAGGTCTTCTATGAACAAGCCAAAAGGTTTATTTCTCTTGAGTCGACTGGTTCTTTGCCCCCTTATTTGGGCGCCAAACATTTGTCCTTTAAAACCCTTCTACTTGCTCACATTGTTGCTACCACCATCTTGCCCCGTGTAGGGTCATTCTCAATTCTCACTCAACATGATACTCTTCTTACCTACTGTCTGGTTAACAAGCGTAAGCTTCATCTCTCCTCACTTGTCATGATCCACATGTTAGAATCCATTTCTGATCCCTCTAATTTGCCCTATGGTATGCTTATTACTCGAATTATGGAAGCCCATCATGTGAATCTTGATGACCAACCTCCTATTCTTATCAAACAATGTTATAATTCTCGAGCATTTGTCAGTATGGGATATGTTTGTATTGATGACACTTGGGTTCTAAAGAAGGAAGTGGATAAAGAACCTGAGAGCCTCTGTCCTCTTATCTTTCCATCCAAACCTTCCTCCTCGAACCCCCCTATTGATCACTCTTCTGATGTACTCACTAGACTTTCAGCTCTTGATGACAAGCTTGATTCCCTCAAATATCTCCTTGTGTCCACTCACTTTCACATGGAAAAAGTCACGGATGTATCTAAAGAGACAGGTGTTGATGTTGCTCGACTGCGTATAAAGATTGATGGTGGCTTAAGGGAAGCAAGTAAGTTGTCTAGCAAATTGCAAGGAAGTGTTGATGGTCTTCCTGCCAAGTTGACTATAACTCTGGATGCCATGAAAAATGCTATGGTTAACACCTTAGCATACTTACTTAGGCCTTTTGCACAGCAGCAACAGACGGAATAGCAGGAGCAACATTCTGAGGGAGAGCAGGATTAGTTATGTTTTGACCTGCTAGTATTAGCCAATTTTTGGTTTTGGACATAAGTCCCTCTTAACTTTGTTTTTGTGTTCTTACCTGTTAGAACTAGGCTTTGTTTTGAGGCTGTTTGATCAGTCTTCTTTGGACTCCTTGGTGCTGGTCTATCCAGCTATCTGATCTAACCGTATTATCCTTATTGTCTGTATATTATCTTTCTGGTTTTGCTGTGTGCCCTTCTTTTTGATAGATACCGAAGGGGGAGAAAAGGCAAGCATACAAGTCTGGATGAGTCAACCATTCAAGGGGAGAAGTCAAGTGCTCAGGGGGAGCATTATTCATGCATTAGACTCACCTAGTTAAAACAGGGAAGTTGTCTACACTTTGAGTATTTTTTTGTCATCATCAAAAAGGGGGAGATTGTTAGTGTTATGATTTTAATGATGACAAATTATTGTGTAGGTACTATACTCAAAGGCTCAATCAAACCCAGTGGATAGAAAAGCCCAATAGACAAAAAAAGGTTAAGTCGGCTGAAAAAGAGTACAAGCCCAAGTCGGCTGCATAAGGAAAGAACTCCCAGGCATGAAGAAAATAAGCTCTTGCTTATTTTTGGAACAAGGATCAAAGTTTATTCAAACAATCAAATCGGCACAATTATGGAAATTCAAGTATTAAATCAAATCGACATATACAAGGAAACAAGTACCATTCAAACAAGGAAAATGGCGCATATGGAAAGCTGTAGCTGTACAACATTGATTATGCATCAAGAATGTGTAAGGAAACAAGTACCGTCTAAATAAGGTTTATGCCAAAGAAGGGAAGAAACGTTACAACATTAATGAGCTCTTGCTTTATTCTTGGAAATTAGGATCCTTAATATTCCTAATTTACAAGGATCAATTCTCTTGGGTTGACATCTCTGCTGGAAAAGAGTCTAATGGATAGTCACTTGAAGACTATATATTCAAGACTCTAGAGACGAAGAAAAGACATACATTCGTCTCACACTCTCAAGCTTCCTACTTTACTCTTCCCAAACATTGTATTCTTGAGTGATATAGTGTAAACAAAAAAAGAAATGAGTGATATATTATAGTTTGTGAGGCATTGTATCAAATAGATTACGAGTGTTTGAGTGTAGACGTAGGAGCTCCATTTAAACAAACCATTGTACCAAACCATTTACAAAGAGCTGCAGAGAACACCCTTGCAACCCAAGGGGACTGGACTAGGATTCACATTGAATCTGAACCATTATAAAATATATGTGGTATTTATATTCTGCACTTTTATTAATGCATTACTTTATAGTCGACTAGTGTTCTCAGGTAATCGACTGTCTGAGCGAAAAAGTTACAATTCACCCCCCTCTTTTACTTTCATCAAGGTATCGAGATCTCAACCTAGACGTCGCTTGGCTTGCCTTGATACATTGACTGATTAGACGACTTAAATTTTGTAAGCGCAGTTCTCGCCTGAATCAGGTGACATGATTCTGACATCAAATTTAAGATCGGCGTTGACATGGGATGTCGGCAAAGATGGATTTATTCTGGCCCGAAGGTTAGTTACAGTTTTCATCCTGACAATCCATGATTTGAAGACAAAGAGTTGATATCGGCACTGTAGTGTCATATTCACAATGCAAGAGTCTAGTCCTTTTGGAAGATGTGAACCCTGTCGATGGGCGAATATTCTTCCCCGGAGTAAAAAAAGAAGCGTGTCAGCCTTGCCGCCGAGGTAAGCTTCATTCCTCGAAACGATGATTTGGGTGATATGACTTAATGCCGAAGGGTCTATATTCACTGTCCATATATAGCCAAAAATAGGTAGCATAATTCCGAGGTTGATGTCCACAATCATTGAAATATGAATGTGATTCCTACATCAAGATTTGCGGTCTCTACTACAGTTTATCTCAAGTTATTGTAATTCTGTTCAGAGATAGCGGTTGTCATGAGAAAAGGCCTCGCACTTGAGTATGCAGTCATTAACTTGAATATTCTGACTAAATGTTGTAATTCTGGATATAGAGGTTAGTGGTTATCATGAAAGGAATATGATACTGCACTATGGTGTGCAGTCTTCATTTGGGTATTTTTGACTATAAATGATGTAGTCCCAAACTGGTATAACGCAGACCTCGTATGAGAATAACGATGCAGTCGACACCAGATTTGTGACAGCCACCACAGCATGTGAGAATGATGTGATCCCAAATTTTTAGGGGGTAGCGGACGTCATAGGAAACAAAAATGACCCTGCACTTGCAAAAATGATCTTCATTAATAGCATCCTGCTTACGAAAATAAAAATCGGACTGGGGTGTGAAGGTTTCGCAAGAATGCGATATAGCCCGACCCAGATCCCAATGGAAGTTATCGTTGAAAAAATTAAAACATCTGAAAATTATGAGAAAAGAGCCACCTGAAGTATTAGGATTATTATTTAAAGTAGTCAAAATTATTTCAAAATATATAAACATACAAAATTATACACTTACAGGAAAAGAAGAAAAAAACACACGAGCGTTCGCCAAGAGCCGGACAAATGATGAAAACTGACAAAGTTAACCCCTAAAACAAAGGACAAGAATGCTGCATAGGTATGACATTTACGGTAAAGATAAAAATTTTAAATCGCTAACACACAGGACTTAGCATTTAGAGATGGCTAAAAGCTACCAAGATGGGAGCAAAAGAGCCAGACTCGAGACGTGCAGAGCAAATGTGAAACTCTTCTTAGGCAACTGATCAAAAACCATGTACAAGAGTCAAGCTTTCTACACCAAGATTGAAACATCACTTCAAGCAACCAAACTCTAAAAATCCCTCAAAAACGGTTTCCGATCGGATTTTTATCGGAAATAGTCAAAGGGATTCTCACATAAGGGGATATTCCTTTTAGGGCTATCGAGTCGAACTACAACTGGCTTGATTCCCAAATCCAGGAATATGTAGGCTACTCAAGTTTCAAGGATCGGCCATCTTCCTATGATTATCTCGGGACATCTCGAGATAATTTAAAAAATTCTTGATTGTTTTAGTCCTCTTAGAGTCAGAACTACAAACGGCCTGAATTATCATATAACCTGAGATATGTAAGAAGCCCAAAGACTAGGGTCTGGCCATACTTTCGCAATTTTACGCAAAAAGAAAGCTGTAGTTTCTATTATTCGGTAAAAAATAGGTTTGTCAAAATTCATAGGGGCAGTTGTTGACACCTAATTTTCACCTCATAGAAGTCGTATTTTAATTTTCAAAATTTCCCGAGTCAACGACGGAGTAAGGATATACCCTTTAAAAAATTAAAATTTCAAAATTCCGAGAAAATTGAAAAATGACGTTCAATTGTTACTTCCTGAAAACTGATGACTACGAGAAATGCGAGTTATTTACTTTCACTCCGCTTCATCTAATTTGTCAAATTGTTAATTAAAAATGACGTGTGAATTACGGCTCATTTTAACCGTATTTTTACATATTTGAAATATTGCATTGGGCTCGTTTTAAAGCTCGCATTTTAATTCTACAAATTATGATTTTTATTGTTCCAAATAATTATTATATATTAGCATTTTAAACCAATATATATTTATGACATATGTTTTATTATACAAAAGGAGGGGTCATTTTCTATCTTGTATGGTACAATTTGATTCATTTGTACCTTTGTTGGTACTATTTGGGTTATTTTTGCTACCATGTGTACTATTCTAATACGAATTTGTTGAAATACTTTTGTCTTATTCTAATTAGGGTACAAAATTGTTAGTTGGATTTTATGTCTTATTTGATTTTTGAAATTATAGATAAGGTCTTTTGAAAATTAAGGGGTTTTGGGGGAAAAGGAACGGTCATGTGTACTATCCTAGTACGAATATTTTGAAATTCTTTTGTCTTATTCTAGTTTGGGTACAAATTTGTTAGTTGGACTTTTATCTTATTTGATTTTTAAAATTATGGATAAGGTCTTCTAAAAATTAAGGTTTTTGGGAAGAAAAGTCACGACCAAATGACCTATTTTTGTCCCTAGGGTTCTAGATTTGCTTGTCTATAAATAGAATGGCTATTGACATTAAAAGAGAGAGAGAGAGAGAGAGAGAGAGAGAGAGAGAGAGAGAGAGAGAGAGAGAGAGAGAGAGAGAGAGAGAGAGAGAGAGAGAGAGTGAGAGTGTGTATAGGCTCCTAAGTTTTTCAATATATAAACCAGACCTTAGTTTTTTTTTTTTTTTTTTTTTTTGTGCTAATATAGAAGAATACATCTATCACCCAAAACATTAAAAAGACAAAAGGGTTTTTAAAGATTTGTAAAGTGTTGGTGCTTGAATTTGGTAGATTCACTCCTTCCTTTTGATCTTTCGGTTGCCCCATTAAAAGGTAACCTCTTACTCTATCCTTTATTTCATTCTAGTTATGGTTATATATTTATTATGATGTTTGTGTTAGTTAAAAAATAATTATTTGCTAACTTAGTCCTGTTTTTATGATTAAGTGGATATTATGTGAGTTTGATGTCATTTGAAACTATAAAATGAATTAAAAGCTTGATTTAGATGATGTTAAGTGATCTCGAGTTAGTTAAGTTTGATAAAAATGAGAAAAAGAATAGTTTATGTTGGAGCTTTGACACTGTTTTATTGACACTGATAGATTTAAGTATAGTTTAGTCACTCTTGTTAGTTTTTGATAGGATACAATTAGTTCTTGTGAATCTGTCACTAGTCCATGACAATTTTATGCATTTTTTGATCCAGTTTAGCTATTTTAATAACTAAGAAATTGGTTGAGTAGATTATAGGATGGAGATTGTTGTTTGTTGAGTTAATATATCTCTAAGTCTCAAAATGTGCTTTCCCTAGTCTGTTTTAATCTTGAGTGTTGAGAAGTTGACCTTCTTTTATCATCGATTGAATATTGATTGTTTTAAAGTGCACTTAGCAGTTCAAATCTTTTTTTTAGAAAAATATGATAGTCTTAGGTTCTAAAACTGGATTAGTAAAAGTTTTCTTTCAAAATGAATGATGAAGTCTTGTTTTTAAGCTTTGAGTGAGTTTCAGAAAAACCAAGTAGCCTGTTTTTGAGTCTTGTTAAGATTTGTAGCTTGCACCTTCTATTTTCACTTGAACCTTTTGCCTTAATTTGATTATGAGAAACTTCTTGATCAATAAAACTTGTTTGTTTTGCTTCGATGTCTTTCTTAACAATTGGATTGCTGTCAAAAGATTTTAAAAAGAATGAGAAGTTAATCCCTTGAATAGTTGATCTTGGGCTACTATAATTTTAGTAATTTGCCGCTGCTGGGCATTTTTGCATAAATTGTCCTTTTTATTTAAGAGTATGATAATTATGGGCTTGAAAGCATTATAATTCATTTTTTGACTTTTTAAATTAAATAATTGACCTCGACTATTTACTAATGTTTTGTACACCTATATTTTGTAACCTCCCCAATTTGTTGGTGGGTATATCGAGGCCCACCAACTCTATTAGATCGAGTCGACCTCAACCATGGACGATCCTAGCATTGGAGCAAAAAATATTGGAGCGGAATAAGTCAATTGCATTAATTTATTTTTTCTGTTGGGCTTGGTAGGCCCAACTCCCTACTTCACATTGTTTATTTGTTATTATATGCTTATTGGAACCCTTTAATTATTGTCAAAAATTTAGAGTTGCTGAAATCATTTCCAAGTAACAAAACTGATTTTTGATAATAATTGGCATGTAAAATTGATTTTTGAGACAGAAACGGACTTATGGACAAAAAACGGACATTTTCTCAAACTAAAAAATTATAATTTTTTGGACTAAAAGGACTTGAAAATTTATGGACATTGAGACAAATTGGGACCATACCGATGGACAATTTGGATAAATGGACTTAAAATGACCCTGGATTGATATTGGACTAAAAAGACTAAAAAATCTAAAAATACAAAATATGGTTAAAATATGGATAATAATTGTATGCCAAGAAATGATTTTATAAAACTTAAAACTAAAGAACCTTTTTCTAAACTCGGGTGGGCTTACATAGTGTTCTACTTAGGTTAACGCCTTCGGGTTTTAACATAAGTGTTCTAGTCCGAAACCCAAAACGCACAATTTTGGACAAAACTCTACCATTTTTATTTCTTGGAAATGAGTATTTGTTTTGCATAAGTTACCATCCTTTATTTGCCGAAATATAAAACATAAGCAGTTTTTATCAAAAACAATTTATATCTACAAGGAATACTATTAGAACTCGTAGGTCAACCGTATTTTACAGATCCTTTATACTGGGGTGCCTAACACCTTCCCCGTGGGACCACCATAACCCCTACCTAGGCTTTGGTATAGATTGGTTTCTTTTAAAACTTAGCCGTTTTAAATGAACCTTTTCGAACTGGTTTTCCTAACTTACCTATAAGTTAGGTGACGAATGTAAAACGATGTCCATTTAGAGCACATTGCACGAAGAAGTATATTTTTTCCTTTTTCTCGATACAATTGATAGCTGTATTTCTCCGGGATGTTTTCCTTTTTAAATGAGACAAGTGCAAATCCGAATCGAAAAAAATAGAACCGCTACACTGACCTCACTGCATTGTGCAAGTGACTAGTATCGGATCCAACCATTTGTTAACACGTTCGGCAGATAGTAATTCATGGTTGAATTTTATGTATGTGTGGTAATAGATGGTCGAATATCTCAAATATATAATGTGCTTCCAAACACCTTAGTTTCACCAAAAATAGTAACTTATTTGAGATATGAACATTGTAAGGCACATCACCAACAAGCACAGTAGTTGATATGTGATTAATCAAAAAACAAATAGTAGAGACCGCGTCCACCCAAAATTGTTTAAGAAACCTTCATTTGGAGCAACAGTGTCCATCTCAAGGAGATGGCTATTCTTGCTCTCAGCAACTCCATTTTGGTGTATCAATACATGAAGACTGATGGAGAATACGGTGTTGTCTCATGTAGGACCAAAACAATTCTGATATGTATTCTTTAGGGTTATCACTCCTTAGAATACGCATTGAAGCATTAAACTGAGTTTTGACTCAGCACACAAGGCACAAAAGTGAGTAAACACTTCAGAGAGACTTTTCATAAAATAAATCCAAGTCATTTGAGAGAAATCATCCACAAAAGTCACAAGATACTTATGCCTAGTTTTAGAAACAACAGGAAATGTCCGCAAACATCAGAATATACTATCTGATAAGATAACTCAACCCGTTTATTAACCCTTAGACCTAATGTGTTTCAATGATGTTCTTCAAATCGACATGACTCATAATCCAATGAAGGAACATTCTGAAGTTGGGACAAAGTTTCTTTAAAATGGGTAGACAAGGATGTCCCAATCGATAATGTTCTTCAAATTGGGCACGACAACTTGAGTGGGCAACAGATCGAGGGTCCCATTCATTAAAAATGTAGAGACCATCACATACATGTACTTTAACCTGATCTGACATAAGATCACGAAACATAAAATGATTGGGAAAGAACGAGATAGTACAATTAAGATCTCTAGTAAGTCTACTAACATAAAACAAATTAAAGGCTGACTTTATTAGATTTAATACAACTAAAAGGATAATAGAGAAGATTTATTTAACATGTTGTCACGCCCCAAAACATGTTCTGAGCATAACACGACTCTCGGTGCCTGACTGCATGTGGCCAAATGAACCAACTGACTGGCTGAATCAACATGTGATATCAAAATGTACTAAATGCAAAAATAAAACTAACACATGCTGACCTACTAAAGTCTGAATGAAATAAATCATAAATGTGGAAACACTGATATAAGTCTGAAACATAAACAGTAGCCCAACATGGCTAACATAAAAGCCTGCGACCTTGACTGTGTTACAACCCCTACTTTCATGTTAGAATGTGTATTAAGTGAATCAATATGTGTTGTCGAGTTTAAGGACCTTTACAAATATAATAATGGGTTAAAACATGTGTTAAGGAAGTATCGTGAGGGTTGGAGGATAAACGAATCAAAAATGATATAACCCATACTGTCGGGGTAAAACTAGGAGTGTTTAATATGCTAAGGAGGTTGTGTTTTAAGGTACTTGAATCATATAATATTTGTATGTTAGGTTTTGATGTCAAACAAGTGGTAAAACAAAAGTCGGCAAAAGTTATTGCAAGTTACGTTCATAATTTTACTGAAATTTGGTCTAATATCACTGAGATGTTCTCTTAATATACTTGGATTTGCGGGGTCATCCACCACCAAATTGAATTTCTACAAGTATAGTTTTCAACGCATTAAACTTTTCATCAATGCGATATCGAAATAGGGAGATATTCACATTTTTGAAAGACTGCACAAGCAACTCCTTCGGGACCCACTTAGTGGAAAATTTTCAATTTGTATAAAGCGGTAGAACGACTTGTAGACCTTATTTTTCGTCCATATCAGTTCCTATACACCCTAAAATTCTCTCTAAAGGTTCTCACATAGTTCAAGAACTAATCCTAAGGTGCTCAAAGGGAATCAAACACTAGAAACCTTGTGGTGTTCATAGATTTATGTACTTCTTTTAGTGGCTGTTTTGGGAGATTTCTTCATGGTGTAGTAAACTTGAGTTGGAGTTGTTCTTGGTGATTGAAGCAGAGATTATGACTCTTCTACTTGTTCTTGAGCTGATCTGAGTCATAGTTGTCTTGTTGTTAAAGAACTTGCAAGATAAAAGAGTAAAAAACCATGTTTGATGTGTTATAGTTGTTGGACTGTTTTGGGATGTTTTTAGCTATATTGTGACTGAAAAATTATGGAGAACAACTTAGGTTTGTTGTTTTTGATCTAGTTATTATTCTCATGGAGAAAGGAAGGTGCTGGTTGTGGCTATGAGATGAGCTCGTCACTCAATACGCTGTTTTTCTTTTCGTTGATGAAAGTCCTATTGTCGTTTATTGTTATTGTTGCTGTGCCACTGATTGGCTGATTATGAGATTAATTCTAAGTTAAATTCATGGCTGGTTTACGTGGGAAGTGGGCTGGTTATGTTTTGTTTGTTGTTTTGCTCGATTTGAAAGAAAAGGAGAAGTTGAAAACTTGTCGTTTAGTAATCTGAAACCCAGCCTGTCGCTCATTACTTTGTTGTTGAGTTGCTGGTTGGTTATAGTAATTATTAGGCCTATTGTAGGCTTGAGGAAAGTACTAAAATCAGCAGAGATGCTTCCCGTTTTAATATAGAATAATCTTATAATTCGTTGTACGATAGTTGTATCTTACGTAGGTTAACGATAGCGTTATCATCATTGTTGTAGATTAAGGTGTGACGAGTTGAGTTCAACATGGTTATTGGACAGATTGCTATAAGGTATGTGATGGCTATCCCTTTTATTTCATTGGAATGAATCCGTAGTAAGTAAGAGTTGGGTGAATCTTATAGGAGAAACACATATTCTAGAGCTCGTGTCTCAATAGGTGTTACGTTTTCCATATACGTCCATCCTATCTTATTGAGAGGGGTTCTCATCCACTTTATGTCATTCCATGATGTTGAATAGAGGTAGAGGGTTACATACACACCTTCGTACATTTTACTAAATACATGATATACACAGGGGCAGACCCATGTGCTATTTTTTGGTGCTCCAGCACCCATTAATCGTGGCGAATACTCTATGCAGACATATAGAAAATATTGAAATATTAATATAAAATAATAAATAGCACCTATGAAACAATAAAAGATCTTGGTGCTCTGGTTAAAAGGTTGTAGGCTTTAAGCTTAGCCATGGAGGAGCCAAGATCGAATCCCGCTCAAATCAATATATTTTTTTGTTGATTTGAAGGTGAGCACCCAGGACCATTGAATCCTAGGTCTGCCACTGGATATACATCATTATATATATACATATATATTCTATTTCCTGGCCACTTGGTCAGTGAGATATGCTATTGCCTGGCCTTGCGGTTAGTGAGAGTTTTCTGTTGCCTGGCCACTTGTTCACTGAGAGATACCTGACCACTTTGTCAGTGAGATGTACTATTCTCTGGCCTTACAGTCAGTGAGAGTTTTCAGTTGCCTGGCTACTTGGTTAGTGAGAGATATTATTGCCTGGCCACTTGGTCAGTGAGATATACTATTGCTTGTCAGTGAAAGTTTATATTCTTCGGGCCTTAGGGTTAGTGAGAATTTTCTGTCGCTTGGTCTTACGGTCAGTGATAGATACACCGAGTCCTATATGTGGCCGGCTAGCTATGATATTACTATATTGCATTGTATTGAGTTAGAACAAGTGAGTATACCTCAGAGCATTTCTTGGCTTCTAGATTAATTTGCATTGCAGTTCAGTTTAAACTTTCAGTTATTATTGCCTTACATACTCAGTATATTATTCTGTACTGACGTCCCTTTTATCACTGGCTCTGCATTTCATGCCTGCAGGTTCAGATAGACAGCCGAATAGATCTTCCTGGAAGATAGAGCTAGATATTAGCTTGATTCGTAAGCTCTACTCCTCCGGAGTTACCAGGTCTAGATTTTGGAGTCTTTTTCGTGTATAAAGACATGATGGGTAGGTTGGGGCCCTGTCTTGACCATTATACAGTTCTGTTATCTCTAAAGGCTTGTAGACAAGTCTTGTATACTTTGTATGTCAATGTGGCATTGTATGTCAGTGTAGCGGCCTTGCCAGCCTTTGTATATGTCCATTCTGGTATTAATATTTGTTGACATTCGTGGTGGCTTCGTCGGCCTGCACAATCATGTAGATATAGTTTCGGGTGGATTACCCTTCAGATGAGATAGATGTGATTCATAGATGATTCAGAATACGGCATTGTCGGCCTAGATTGGTATTGTCTGTTTGAAGGTAGGCCTTATCGGCCTAAGTTCAGTTTTACATTCAGAGTTCATAGTTATAAAGTGGTATGGGGTCAAGTAAGGCATCGGGTGCCGGCCACACCTCCCAAGTTTGGGCGTGACAAACTTGGTATCAGAGTAGGTCTATCCTGGGGAGTCTACAAGCTGTGTCTCGTAGAGTCTTGTTTGTAAGTGTGTCGTGCACCACATCATATAAACAGGAAGCTACAAGGAATTAAGGAGTTTGTTACCCTTCTCTCAAATCCAAATCGTGCTATAAAGCTGAGACATAAGAGTTTGAATCAGGACTTATGTTTGCTAATGATACAAAGATGCTTTCAATTAGAAAGATTACAGCTAGCCAATGGGCTAATTCAGCAGCAGGTAAGGGCATCAGTAAAGAGAGAGAGAGAGAGAGAGAGAGAGAGAGAGAGAGAGAGAGAGAGAGAGAGATCTTGATGACGTGGCCCAGTTTGAGTCCCTATCAGATCATGCATACCGGATGTGTAAATTTCGTACTTAAGACCCTAAGATGGGAATATCTAACACTCCCCGTGAATAGTTGGCCATGGGAGTATCAGAAGGTAAAAGTGTAGGTTCAACAGGTAAAAAAAGCAAGGTGAAAAAAGGTATGAGGTACCCAGTTAGTGAAGATTATTAAAATTTACAATTCGGGCAGAGAAATATAAGCATCGTGAGTTTACTTTCAACACTAACAGAGGTATGTACAATTGGCCACACCCATCTCAGTTATGCCTTATAGGAGCCAACAAATATAATTTAAGAGAAAGAAGGGATATCAGGATCCAACTGGGGTTAGAGTAACCTAAAATGGTGGATGGATTGTTAGAATTAACTGATATTTACCAAGGAAATAGCAGACGTGATAATAGTTCTCCTTGTGAGTCACCCAGGTAGTGCACTCTAGAATAGTACAGTCAGATATGAATACTAGAATGTTTAGAAAATTCAGAAGATAGGCATTGGAATCCTAGAAGGGATAAATATTTACCTTAGTATGGCTCCCATCCCTAGTAAAGAGAGAATGTTAGGCGACCCGAAAAGCCAGTGTGATGGATCAAGGGGAGCTAAAAGTGAAAGAATGTTTTGTTGAAGTTTTCAAAATAAGATAATGGACAGAAACATTAGCAGGAAAATAAGAAAAGAGTAAATGAAGTTTTATGAGTAAGATGTGATAAATGGGTGATAACGTTAAATCAAAATATGACAAAAACTATGACAGGATGACAGAGTCTATAGTCAGGTGAAGGAAAAGACAAGAGGAGACATGCCTTGAGACTATAAAAGAGTATAAGTCGTAAAGTCATATCCTCATTTCAAGAAATGAGTTGGTGACTCCAACATGATTACCAGAAGTCTAAGTTAGACCCTCGGAGTGATAGAAATCAGTATGGGCTAGTAAAGAAGATAAACCGAACATGAATTAGTGATCGGAGGATCCGAAAAAAGTCAAAATCATGGGAATATCAGAGATCGCGTTCCGGTAATAATAGAATGGACAACAGAAGAATAACTTTTAAAGGTCATTAAGACGCTTCTCTAAAGCAAGCACTGTGAGCAGAATTAAGCTTAAGGGACTAAGTGTGCCAGTTACACTAGGTGTCACCCTCATGCATAAGAAATTTAGTTATCCTTGGTACAGAAGGGTTACCGCAAGACTAGTATAGGTTATTGAAAATGTGGAAAGATGTCGAAGAGGAAGAGGTAAAACATTTACAAGTAAAACTTCAGAGCATTAAATGTTAGTACTCCTCTAAATGGGGGAAGATGGTGTAATATGTTTTTAAGTCGGAGTTAAGTGGTTCAGGTAAATATAGAATGGTAAAGGAAGAATGCGATAAAAAGGAGACAAGGAATGAGATTGCATTTATTCAGATCCTATAGATACGCTACGCCTTCAGAACGTTATGCAAGCACAACTCCAGGAGGAGGCAGTAAGGGTTCCCAACAAAGATGTTGGTTGATAAATAACGACGAATGGACACTTGTTACATAAGGAGCCAGTGCGAGAAGTAAGTTAAGACAAAAGTCATAGTCTAAGAGAAGTTATGCAGAATATAGATATGAAATGGGCATACAATAAGAATTTAAGTTTAAAAGTAACGCAACGAGCATAAGGGCATAGAGGTAAGTAACTAAGGATAATTATAGTCGAGTAATATCATCGAAAATTCTGTTGGACAGGATGTTTCATAGCATCCACAAAAGGCTAATGTAATAGCTAATACCCTGAGCCGCATATTGGAAGGCAGCTTAAGCCTACTTAAAGGATGAGAGGGAAGAGGAAGCTCGAGAGTTACATCAGCTAAGTAAATCAGGAGTCTGATTATTGGACCTAGATGATTATGGAAATCGTGACTCAGAACACTACAGAATCAGACTTAATAGCAGAAAGTACAAGAGGTATAGTACATCAGACCTATTCTATAATAGCTCTATGATAAATCCAGTCAGAAGAGTACTGGCCTTAGACATAACAAAAGATGGAGTGGAGATGACAGGTTAAATATGTGCCCCCACCGTTGCAAGACTCTGAGACATTACCACGGCGAGGAAGCATCAACACAGATGATAGCAGAGTCTTAATCTAGAATACCACAGAAATAAGAAGATATGATCTTAGACGAGCCACATAATGTGGTCGGTACTTCAGAATTGATCGCAGACTATAAAGTATAACATGGATGAATGACTCTTCCGATTGACCGTTCAGGTTAAAAGTATCTGTTAGGACAAGCTATGCTAAAAATAGAAATGTGCAAGCTTTTATAGAATTAAAACAATTCAAAAGATCAAGAACATGTGTGAGCTAAGATGATAATTCAAGTATAATTTTTAAGAGACCGGGATAAGTCAGGAGGGTAGAATACGAGGTTGAGAAGTTGAAGCCTATCCTAAATCACTCACTCCTCAAGTGGAGCATAAATATATGTATACCTCTATGAAAAGTGTGATAGAGAGGTTGAATAGGAATGTTACAAGTACGGAGCTGATAACTAAGCTTAAGAAACGTAAAGCGAGAACTTTGAGAGCCATGGTGAGAATTGTATTTGGTTCTAAGAGCATCAATGAACGAGTCCCCGGAGGAAAAATATCACAAGAGACAATTAAATGATGGCCAAGGTCATAGAATAAAAATTCCTAAAGTACAAACATGTGGAAAGTCATAGACGACTGGGTGTTCGTAAAGATGTCCCTAGCGAAGGTTTCATAAGATTCGCTAAGAAGGGTAGGCGTAACCCGAGATATATGGGGCCTTACAAAGTCATTCGACAAATAGGCAAAGTAGCTTATAAAATTGAATTGCCTCTAAATTAGAGTCAGTCCATCCGATTTTCCATGTATCTATGCTATGGAAGTGCATTAGAGACCTTTCTCGGGTTGTTCGAGTAGATTACGTTCATATTATAGCGGATCTATCCTACGAGGAGATTCCAGTGGCTATTTTAGATCGACAGATCCATAAGTGGAGGATAAAAAAGGTAGCCTCTGTGAAAGTATTATGGAGAAATAAGAACGTCAAAAAAATGATGCGGGAGGCCAAAGACGAGATGAAATCTAAATACCTCCACCTATTTTAAACTGAAGATATGGCTCGAGATGGGATATTACAGTACAACTCGTTTCAAACCAATAGGTCATGAGGTAAGCTCTTATTTTTGACTTGCACTACTTATGATTGACGATCGCTTGAGGCCAAGTATTGCTATTTATAGATATTGGCCCTGTGTGGCATGTATAGTGTGTTTTATGGATGCGCGCAAGTTGGTTTTAGTCCAGTTTACAAAGGATACTTTGGCGAAAATTTCTCAAGTCTCTAAAAGTTAACATTCGAGGACGAATGTTCCCAAGGGAGAATGATGTTACACCCCTTACTTTCATGCTAGAATACATCTTAAGTGAATCCATCTGAGCTGGATAGTTTAAGGACCTTTATAAATAAAATGATGGTTTAAAATAGGTGTTAAGGAAGTATCGTGGGGGTTGGAGGCTAAATGAATCAAATGTGTTATAACCCGTACTTTGGGGGTAAAAACAGGAGTGCTTAATATGCTAAGGAGGTCGTGTTTTAAGTTACTCGAATCATATAACATTTGTATCTTAGATTTTGATGTCTAACAAGTTGTCAAAAAAAAGCCGGCAAAAGTTATTGCAAGTTACGTTAATAATTTTACTGAAATTTGGGTCTAATGTCACTAAGCTTTTCTCTCAATATACTTGGAGTTACGGGGTCATCTACCCACCACATTGAAGGCCGACGAGTCTAGTTTCTAACGCATTAAACTGTTTATCAATGTTGGACTATAGAAATATTCACGTTTTCACAAGATTGCACAAGCAGCCTTTTTGGGACCCACTTAGGCGGCGAAAAATTCTCAAGTAATATAAAGTGGTAGAATGACTTGGAGACCTAATTTTTCATCAATATTAGTTCCTATGCACTCTAAAAATCTCTCTAAAGGTTCTCACATAGTTCAAGAGCTAATCCTAAGGTGCTCAAAGTGAATCAAACACTAGAAATCTTGTGGTGTTCATAGATTTGTTGTTCTTCTTTTAGAGGGCTGTTTTGGGAGATTTTTTCATGGTGCAGTAAAATTGAGTTGGAGTTGTTCCTAGTGATTGAAGCAGAGATTATGACTCTTCTACTTGTTCTTGAGTTGATCAGAGTCATAGTTGTCTTGTTGTTAAAGAACTTGTAAGATCAAAGGAGTAAAAAACCATGTTTGATGTGTTGTAGTTGTTGGACTGTTTTGGGATGTTTTTTTAGCTATATTGTGGCTGGAAGGATAAAAACTTGGGCTTTTTGTTTTTGATATTGTTATTATGCTAATTGTGAAATGAAGACGCTAGTTGTGGCTATGAGATGAGCACGTCACTCGATGAGTTATATTATAGTTTTTCATTTCGATGACGAAAGTATTATTGTCGTTTATTGTTGTTATTGTTGCGCCATTGATTGGCTGATTATGAGCTTAATTCTAAGTTACATTCATGGTTGGTTTACGTGGAAAGGGGTCTAGTTATGTGTTGTTGGTTGCGTTTCTCGATTTGAAGGAAAAGACAAGTTGGAAACGTGTCATTTAGTAATCTGAAACTGAGCTTGTCACTCATTACTTTGCAGTTGAGTTGTTGGCTGGTTATAGTCATTATTATGCCTATTGTAAGCTTGGGGAAGGTATTAAAATTAGGGGAGATGCTGCCCGTTTTAATAAATAATAAGCTTATCATTCACTGTACGATAGTTTTATCTTACGTAGCTTAATAATAGCTTCATTATCGTTGTTGTAGATTAAGGTGCGACGAGTTGCATTCAACATGGTTATTGGATAGATTGCTATAAGGTATGTAATGGAATTCCCTTTTATTTCATTGGCATGAATCCGTAGTAAGTAAGAGTTTGGTAAATCTTATACGAGAAACACATATTGTAGAGCTAGTGCCTTAATAGGTGTTACATTTTCCATATAACTTCATCGTATCTTATTGAGAGGGGTTCTCATCCACTTTAGGTGATTCCATGATGTTGAATAGAGGTAAAGGGTTACATACGCACCTTCATACATTTTACTATATACATGATATACATATATTTTCTGTTTGCTGGTCACTTGGTCAGTAAGAGATATTATTGCCCAGTAAGATATACTATTGTCTGGCCTTATGGTCAGCGAGAGTTTATATGAGTCAGGCCTTAGGGTTAGTGAGAGTTTTCTGTTGCTTGGCCTTACGGCCAGTGAGAGATACACTGAGCCCTATATGTAGCCGGCAAGCTATGATATTACTTTATTGCATTTTATTGAGTCAGAACAGGTGAGTATACCTCAGAGCATTCATTGGATTCAAGATTACTATGCATTTCAGTTCAGTTTCAGCTTTCAATTATGCTATTTCCTTACATACTCTGTACATTATTTCGTATTGATGTCCTTTTTGTTGGGGGTGCTGTATTCCATGCCTGCAGGTTCTGATAGACAGCCAGATAGACCTTACCAATAGACAGAGCCATACATCCGCTTTATTGATGAGCTCCTCTCATCAGGAGTTACCAAGTATAATTTTGGAATCCCTTTTGTGTATACAGACTTGATAGGTAGGTCGGTGCCTTGTCCCCACCATGATACAGTTATGTTATCTCTAGAGGCTTCTAGATGAGTCCTGTATACTTTGTATGTCAGTGTAGTGGCCTTGCCGGCCTAAATGTGATTCATAGATGATTCAAAATGTGGTCTTGTCGGCCTAGATTGGTATTGTAGGTTTGTAGGTAGGCTTTGTCGGCCTAAGTTGAGTTTTACCTTCAGAGTTCATAGTTACTGAGTGGTACGCTCGGGGTCAAGTACGGTGCTGGGTGCTAGCCATACCTCCCAGGTTTGGGGCGTGACAGACTAACTGCGACTATAGTCTATGAAGCATCTAAAGAGTACTGAAATACTGACTGTTTACTGGGACAAGACCTCTAGCATACCTCACTGACTGAAATACTGGAAATATGATAATGCCCCGAAGGAACTTGGGCTCACCAAGAAGCTGATACGAGAATCCTAGCGAGCAAATCCATCGTCCTATAAATCGTTACCTGCATCACGAAATGCAGGCCCTGGGAAAAAGGGACGTTAGTATATTTGAATTGCACTAGTATGTAAAACTGACTGAAAGAAAAAATAGTTGTGGGATCCTCGAGAAAGGGCAACCCAAATCAATAAAAACCTAGTATGCTGAAACCGAACATATTGATAGTTGAACTGAACAAGAGAAGAAAAGTAATAGGTACTACCTGTTCTGAATATGAAATCATATGTTTTAACTAAGTTAATAATATGTGGAGCCTCGGCCTAAAATAAATGCACCAACCAGTGGCCTTGGCCAAGTAAGTACGTCAGTCTATGGCCTCGGCCAAGTATACGTATACAGAAGAGTGTGCCCTCGAGTAAAGATACATATGTTTAATATTTGAAAAATTGTATTCAAGAACTAAGAAATATAATGTGATACATAAAAATAGAATACTGAGCATTACTATATTGAGACATGTATTCATGGACTGATTATGGAGTTTTGCAACTGTTCATAACCATACTAAATTTTTATGAATGAGACTCATGGATATCAAACACGAGCCTACGTACTGAGTTCATGACATTCAGAATGAAAATCCTGAATGAATTACGAAACTATATCGCATAAAGAATACGAGTTCTGAACTCTTCATGAAACTAAGGCTTAACTATTTTTCTAAGGCAACTCACATAAGTCATAAAAAAATGTGGCGTGGGGAGAATTGGTACGGACTGGAGAGTTGAGACCTGAGCGTCTGCATCCTTGACTCGAACAAGATGATAGATATACCTCTTAGAGATCATCTTTTGGGCCTTTAGATAGGAACTAAACCTACCCTTGGGAACCACTGCATCACTCTTCCATTCTAAAACTGGTTCACTAGGAAACTTGGAACTTACTATTTTGGTTCTAGAACCTACTGTGGCATAACATGAAGCCAACCAATCCATACCGATGATTACATCAAAGTCTACCATTTCCAATTCTACTAAATCTGCTATAGTACTGCAGTGATAGACTCTAACTGTACAACCCCTATACACACGTCTAACTATAATTGACTCTCCAACTGGGGCAGACACTTTAAAAGGTTCATGCAACTTTTCTAGTTCTATCCCAAATTTCATAGCAATAAGCAGGGTTACATAAGATAGGGTGTATCCAAGATCCATGAGAGCGGGAACATTAAAGGCGAAAACTGTTAGCATACCTGTGACAACATCTGAACAAGACTCTGTACCCTAACGACTGGCTAGAGCATACAAGTGGTTCTGACTCGACCCACATTATCGGAGTTTGTTGCAAAACACATTGCTTGGATTGAGAAAACGAGGAGCTGCTGAATTTGTGGACTGAGCTACATTACCTTCGTATTTTGCATTACTTATAGACAATCCCTAAGAAAGTGGCCCTGCTGGTTGCACCCAAAGCAACCATACGTGCCTAAACGGCATGCCACTGGGTGTCTCTTACCACACGTGTTGCAAGTAGGGTGTTAGAAAACCTTGTGGCCCACACTGGTCTGAGACTATGAGCCTGCCGCTCTAAAATTTTAGCTTTTCTGATTAAACCTGGACGTTGGAATTGGGGCACTGGTTGTAGAGGGAGCAGGTCCTGATGACCTATTCTTGAAGAACTTGCGATTTCTACTTCCCTGATTGAAGTTACCTGCAGACATAGCTCTTTTATTAAATTCGTTGTCTTCTTCTTCTGCAGCACCTCTTCTTCCTTCATTTTGTCCTCATTACCTTTCCCAAAAGCAGCTATCTTGGTAATAGCCATGTCTTTATTCTGGGAAACAATATTACAATCACCACAAAATTCGAGTATAAGACCCAACACAGATCGCCTAACTCTGGCCCTCATATCGGGGACCATTTGTGGAGCATACTTGGCCAAAGAGACAAATTTGAAGTAGTACTCATTCAAACTCATATTATTCTGGTTGAACCTCTCTAATTCGAATGCCTTTGCCTCCCTGACCTCTAGTGGCTGGAAGTGATCAATAAAAGCATCTGAAAATTCATCCCAAGTTGCGGAAGACGCACTTTCCCTTCGAGATTGTTCCCATAACTCATACTAAATGTGAGCAACATCCTGCAACTAATAAGTTGTCAACTCTATCTCGGTAGCATGCATCACACGAAAAAATTTCTGAAGCCCATCAATGAAATTTGAGAATCCTCTGCCTTATTAGACCTTATGAACACTGGAGGCTTCATACGTAAGAATTCCTGTGTCCTGGAGCATGAGGACTCCCCATAAGTACCTGTGCTTAGAGCCGTTCCCATGACGCTGAGCTTGCATAGCAATAATTTGGGTAAGCATCTGGATAGCTCCCATAACATCCATGTCAGTGGAACTGGAGTATGGTCCACCTCACTCCTTTCAGTAGCAGGTGGGGATGCAATCAGAGGCACTGAATTCGGGGCAATTCTCTAAGCACTGGTGTGAACTCCCTGAGCCTGAGAGTCCACTTCTCGAGCAGCATCAACAGTAGCCTTTTGGCTAGTGGCTGATGTTCTCTTGGTGTAATTATTTTTCGCAGGCATTTTATGAAATACACAATTCACATGAGTTAGAAGAATTCCTGAAAGTACTGCTCTAACTGTGTGATCTAAAGTATGAACGAAGCGAGACAATCTCAAATGCCCTGGTGGTCAGCTTTTTACATGTGTGGTGCACACACACACACATAAAAGTTACCCCACTGGACATGGCTTCATCGACTCCCTAAGACACTTAAACTTAGGAGTTCAATACCAAGCTTTGTCATGCTCCGAGCCATGGCCTGGGTGTAACACAGCACTCCATGCTTGACTGCATGTGGCCGAGCGAACCAATTGCCTAGCTAAATCAACATGTGATATCAAAAACTTACTGAATGCAAAAATAAAACTAACGCATGTTGATCTACTAGAGTCTGAATGAAATAATTCATAAGTGCCAAAACGCTATTATAAATCTAAAACATAAATTGTAACCCAACATGGCTAATATAGTCTATGAAGCCTCTAAAGAGTACTAAAATGCTGATTGTTTACTGGGACAAGCCCCCCGACATATGTCACTGACTGAAATACTGCAAATATGATAACGCTCTGAAGGAACTGGGGCTCACCAAATAGCTGATACGAGAATCCTAGTGAGTAGATCCTTCGTCCTGTAAATTGTTACCTGCATCGCGAGATGCAAGCTCCGAGAAAAAGGGACGCCAGTACATTTGAATTGCACTAGTATGTAAAACCAATTGAAAGAATAAATAGTTATGGGATGCTCGGGAAAGGGTAGCCCAAATCAATAAACAAGTAATATACTGAAACTGAAACTGAACACACTAATAGTTGAACTGAACAAGAGAAATAAAGTAATAGGTACTCCCTGTTTTGACTAGGAAATCACTTGTTTTAACTGACTTAATAATATGTGGGGCCTCAACCCAATATAAGTTCACCAATTAATGGCCTTGGCTAAGTAAGTGTGTCAGTCTAGGGCCTCGACGATATATACGTATACGTGAGGCTATGCCCTCGAGCAAAGATACATATGTTCAATATTCAACAAATTATATTAAGGAACTAAGAACCGTATTGTGATGCATAACACTGGAATACTGGACATTACTATACTGAGACATGTATTCATGGACTGCTTATGGAGTTTAAAGCAACAATTGTTCATAAGCATACTGAGGTTTTATGAATGGGACTCATGGTATATCAAACATGAGTTTATACTGATTACGTGCTGAGTTCACGACATTCGGAATGACAATCATGAGCGAATTACGGAACTATATCGTATAAAGAGTAGGAGTTTTGGAACTCTTCATGAAACTAAGGCTTAACTATATTTCTGAGGCAACTCATATAAGTCATAAAAGAATGTGGCGTTGGGAGAATCATAAACATTCTCATGCATAGAGAGTTAGCCTTACATACCTTAACTCTGGCCTTTGAGTGTAATGCAATGTTCGTTACCCCTTTCAACTTTAATCTATAGCAATACAAGTTAAGGGGAATTTGACCAAAGCATTTTATCAAAACACTTGGTGGGCATAAAGTTCCACAACCTTCATTAATGGTATTTCTTCACCTAATTACCCAATCTCTTGCTTCTAGGTGATTTTACAATCTCAACTAGATACAATTAACATAATTCTTCATCACCCATATGATTACAATAATCCTAAGTCAACAAT
Source organism: Lycium barbarum (assembly GCF_019175385.1). Taxonomy (NCBI): domain Eukaryota; kingdom Viridiplantae; phylum Streptophyta; class Magnoliopsida; order Solanales; family Solanaceae; genus Lycium; species Lycium barbarum. Next base: position 36,800,202 of record NC_083348.1, on the reverse strand, counting down.
CCAATCCATAAAATAGTTCATGCGTTTCTTACTATCTAACCCATTAACTTATCTCTTAAGAACTTAGAGTCTAATTATCAATTCACAACTATAATCGAATATAGGGTGAAAGAATTACCTTTTTTGATGTCTATCTCCTTGAATTCGAAGGCTAGGTTTTCTTCGCCCAGCAATGGTGTCTGAATCGAATATCTAATGATTTGAAGGGTTTAATTATGTTAGTAAGGGGTTAGAGACTTGAATTCAACCGAGAATCATCATAAAACTTACCTTGAAGGGTTCTTGAGGCTTGAGACTTGTTCTCTCTGTCTGTAGGGTAATTTTTGAGCTTTAGGGAGTTAGGAAAATAACCTGCATCCTTAGTTATAAGTTAAATGTGAAAATTTGAAATTTTGACCTGAAACCTGAAACCTGACCCATCCGCGATGGACCCGCATCGTACCCCCATCGCAGGGTACTCTGCATAATTTTGGTCATAGAGGCACTTTTTATTCCTTAACCATGCGACGCATGGCCATCGCGTGTGTCTGTACTCCTACAATGTTTTTGTAGCGCTTATAACTTCTTGCTCCGATTGACCTAGTTCTTATGTGGATGAAATGTATTTCAATCTACTACAACTTTCATTAAGGAAGCTTTTCCAAATTCTCAACTAATAAAGGGATTAAGGTTGCATGAAGTAGGCCTCTTGGCCACTTTTGTGAAAACATGCAACCTTCTAAATTTTCGTTATACTCTCTTAGTACGAGTCAATCATTAGTCTGAAGACCCAGGTGTTACACATGTCCCATATCCCACAATGTTACAGGTTGATCACCCATCAAGTATAGTTAAGGAAAAGGGTGCTTTGTGCAATTGAACGATAGAAAATATATTAGGATTATCTGTCATGTGATCTACAGCACTCGAATCAATCTTAGTTATTCGAAGAGGAGATAAGACATGGTTTTCTTGACTCACAAGGATAGTTACTGAAGCGGATCCTCAAATGATTCTCAGTACTTAGAGAATCTTGCAAACTATCAAAAGCTTAGAATTAGAATTTTTTTACGCCTCTAATTGGTAACCATATTCCTCCTTGCTTATTATTTACGGTCATATTTCCAACTTAATGATCAATAACACTATCAAAAGCTTAGGAATAGCCAAGTTTAAGAAGACCCCCAATAATTTCATATTCCATGGAATAGCAAGTTAACCACCCCACAAAATAAATTTGTAGCCGAAAGTCTAAATATCATATTTTGAACAATAGCAGCAATGACAAAGGAAAAAAGGAACCAGCAATGAAGAACTATCAATCCACTCAAAATTTCCTCAAATTCCAGTTGTAAGAAGTAAAAACAATAACCAAGAATAGACTGCAAAAATGAGAAAATAGAGGAAAGAGATCGTAAAAATCGAGATGGTGAAGGAACAGTAAGCGCATATTTGTTCTGCCGGACCATGTGCCTCCATGCGCAGGCAAGCGACAGACAACCACGAGGTACAAATGCAGTGTAAGGTTCACTCATTGCCTACCCATATGCTGGAGATAGCTCTTTCGGCCATAAACCTCCTTCGCTATCTTCCTATAGTGGTGGTAAGATTAACCATTCACTCCTTAGCTTTGATCCAAGTAGCTGAATCCTTTTGGTTTTCCAGATGTTGGATAATTTTCAATTTTCTTGAATCAAGTACTGACTCTGACCATGTAATCGAATGTAACTGTAACATCCCATAAATTTGGATTAGGTGTGAGAGTATTAAATGAGTATTAATGTGATATTTTAGACATGTGGAGTGCTATCAGGATGAGTTTGACTATAAATAGTTGTTTAGGAATCAAGACAGATAGTGAGGTGCTTAAGATTCGATAGAATCAGCTAAGTTTTCAATATGTCTGTCTTCCAGCCTGATTTAGTGAAAAAATTTTGGGCATTTAAGAAAACTTTCACCCTAATATTCTTTGAAATACCTTTCCATCCATATAGGGCGAGGTCAAATGGACATCTGTACAAAAGGTTATGACTATTTCACTAAAGGGTCGCAGAGCGGTTCGCTGGACACGCATCTGCAATCGCAGAACGAGAAATATGATGCAGATGGCAATCTGCAACACCTTTGGTCCAAATTTTTCATCCCAAAGTTTCCAACATTCCAATTCAAAGGCGTTAGCATCTGCGACCGCAGAAGGCCATTTGCAGCGCAGACGCCCCTGAGGTTCATTAAAATCGCGTTTTTATGAATTTTTATTCCTTCAGACTGTTGATTGGATCCTTTCATGTCATGTTTATGTCTCATACCCCAACAAGGTATGGGATTGCTCTGCTGGTCTGGCTAGGTACCAGACTCCACATACTCACGTGGTGATTTCATGTTGTCAGTTATACTAAGGCTCTCCCACTTTAAAATGTTTTACTTATGTTATATTGTATTCATGTCAGATGTTATTCATGTTTATACTTAGCTTGTTGTTTCAGTTTCAGTTTCGTATTTCTTAATGCATCCATGTTATTAATTTGGGTTGCCCATTCTTCGAGCACCCCACTTACTATCCTTGCATTCGGTTTCTTTGCATACAAATGCAATTCAAATGTACTTACGTACTTTTTGCCCGGGGCTTGCATCTTATGATGCAGGCATTGATTTATTGGACGACGGATCTGCTCACTAGGATTTCTCGTATCAGCTATTGGTGAGCCCCACTTCATTCGGGGTGTTATTGTTATATTATGTCCATGTCATGTCATGCAGTAGAGGTATGCCGGGAGCCTTATCCAGGTAAATAGTTTAGCATCCATATTCATGTTCAAAGATTCCATAGACTAGTATAGCATGTCTTGTCAGATACTCAGTTGTGTTTCAGCCCTGTCGGCTACATTATCATATTTCCATACTTATGTTTAAAATGTTATTTTCAGACTTATGATTACAAAATCTCACGCTTATTCATACTTTCATGATTTAACCTATATTTCGCATCAGTACATGTTCCATATTGATTCAGCAAGCCATGTGGCTCGCTCGACTAAAAATTACATTACATCAAGTTCTAACTAAGGAAAGAAATAAATAAGAATTCTTGCAAATCTGCTATCTATATATGGCTTGTATATTACAAAGGATGAAGAATACACACACACACACATATATATATGTGTGTGTGTGAGAGTGTGTGTGTGTGTGTGTGTGTATATGTATATATGTATATACATATGTGTATATACATACATATGATGATATTTTAGTATTTTCAAATACTCTAGAAATGCATTTTAAACATCTTGATATATTCAAGATGGTAATTATACAAAATGGGTTGATTATATCCAAACCAAAGATGTCTCTTTTTGAGAAAATAGTTTATCAATTCTATCATTTAGTGAAAGCATCTGTTCACCCAAGATAGTTATGTAAATATTAGCATAGTTTTGCTGTTTAAACATATTATTAAGATGCTTAAAAGTTACTTGTAAATTATCATTTTCAAATAATTTTGAAAATGCTGCAAAATGAAGAGTCTTATCATCTTTACTTATTTGAAAAGAGTGTTGTGGAGGAAATACTGCGCTAACCACTTCTCCATTAGTCAATTCATACTTTCGCTCCAAAACATAGATATAATTGTCAACATATTTGTGTATAAACCAAGGAACAAAAAATATAATTTGGTTAATCCGAGAAAGATCTTTATAAAATTCATTTTGAAAACTTCTTGTTTCAATATTAGTAAAACTTGCAAAAAACCATTTTCTAAATGGCTCCCATTTGGGCGTATAAAATTCATTGCTAATTTTAAGTCTTGCGGGTGACCCCCGACTAAAATCAATATTTTGATCTTGATCCATTAAATATCTTTAAATTCCATTTCAGACACAGTCAATTCTATGTCTGGAATACTAGGAACAATATTATCCTGGTCAATCTTAAGACCACTGACTCTATTAGTGTCAGTTTCTCTAATATGAGAAGTAGAAGCTCTAGATGGGGACTTGACGATATAATCAACTGGTGAAATATAAGAATGACATGAAGAATTTGATCTAGATAGTCTAGATCTACTGCGGGTACTATAATTTTCAGCTTTGTCTAATAAAGGTAGGGGTTCATGAAATCTTAATTTAATAGTCTCATCTAGGGTTTGCTCAATTTCAGAAATATCAGTATTTACATTATTTTGAGGAGGTGCTGCTCCTTCTATGACCCAATCTTTGGGAAAGTCAATTTCATCCCATTTGATAGGTTTTCTAGTAACAACTTTGGATTTACCAAAATTGGTTTCTATTAAAATAGTTTCATTTTTGAAATCCATAATTTTACACATAGGATTCATAGTATATAATGGTTCAAAATATATTCTATAGCAGATACATATTAACTTTGTACCTGGCATATAATCATAACCATGTAATTTAACGCTTGGTATTAAAGCATCTAAAGAATTATCATCCTGCAATGATATCTGCAAGTTAGGATAAGCATTAAAACAAACAGGACCATAGGCCAAACTGGTTTGTACTATCCCTATAAGGGATTTTTTCCAATTTCTATTTCTTCCATCTCTTAAAGCTGCTATAAAGTTTTCCGGCAAACCTCTTAATGTAAGTGGTTTGAATGCAACCTGTACTAACCCAATATGCATAAATCTATGGGTTTCCTTATAAGGAGCTAAATCACTTTCAGATAATAATCTAAAAGTAGCATGGTCACTATAACCTGTAATTGTTTCCTCAGTGGTTTTAACCACTTGTTTGAGACCTAATTTCTCAAAAGTAATCATTTGATATATTAATCTAGGCTGGATCTTAGGAATTGTCCATTTATTAAGTAAATCTAAGTGTTGAGGCATATCATATTCCCCTTTTTTTTACTATTTTTAACAGTATTTTTCCTTCTAATGATATCCATTAAAGAAAGAGTGTTGAACATATATCACATATTACTACTTCCGTACCATGACTCTGATACCATTAACTATAGGATCGCACTTTGGGATGACGCTACAGAGGATCTTTTATAGGTTAATAACCCTGGCGATGAGTTTGTCCAATCTCAAAACAAGTCCAAAAACAGCCCTAAACGCCACCTCAGCTAAGTGGGCACAATAGCAGGACCACAGCCTAAATTTGAACAGTCCGCCTGGGTTATTCTCTGCCTGACCTCAACACCATCCTTGGTGAATTCTAACTAATTAAAGATCTTCATCATAATACTTAGTAGTCTAGTGTGGTATAGTTCAACACAAGATGTTTAGCCTATCATTTAGGCTAAAGATAATATAGGAAATTTTTAAATGAAATAAATAAAAAGAAAAGGAAGTTACCTAAGTGAGTTGTGTCGTAACCAGAGGAGAGAGAGATGTAGCAAACTTCAAGCTTTTATTTATTAGATTTTTTACAAGAGAGAGAAGGCAGTGTATGAAAACTTGCTTCCTCTCAATTACATGTGATCCTTTTATAATGGATCATAAGACAAAACGACAAAATGCAAAGATAAAAATGGCCGACAAGTTTGGCCGACAAAGAAAAAGAGAAAAAGCTATCTTTAATAAAATAAAAAGTACAATAATTAAATAAAACAACTACTTTGCTTTATTAAAGCTATGTTTTTATAACAGCTGATTTTTTGTGGTGGGGTCCACCTTATCACTTCATTTTAGTCTTGCCTTTGTCTTTTGCGGTGCTGGAAGATTCTTCCTTTTAGTTGTTGAATTGTGCCAAAAATTGTGAAAAGTCCTCCGTATGATCAGGACTTTGAGATTCTCCAGCTAAAACAGGCTATCACCTGTTTCTTCATCTTCTTCCTCATTTTCTTCATTGTCGGTGGTAGAACCAACCGATGCCATAGATATGTCTGGCGAAATTTGAGAGATATCAATTCCAAGATTCTTGGATAAGTCCTTTTTAAATTCTTCCACATAAAGGGCTATCATTTCTTCTTGGGATATAATCCTTTTTTTCATCGGAATTCTGCGTGCAATATGCTGAAAAGGGCTAGGAACTTCCCTTTGTCTGGAATTTATTGATTCCCGATAACCAGCAATGGTAGTATCAATATGGTTTATTAACTCTTGTCCTGGAATGGTTCCAGCATTTGATTTTTGGATCAATTTCTTCCAGAATTTTGTATAAAAAAATCCTGTGAAGACAAGGGATATTGTGCGGGGTATGACCCACTTCCACAGACCATTTCATTATCCATGGAATAGAGAATTCAATGAAGAAATACATATTAGCAATTCCTTCAAAGAAAATATTATTAGTTTCCAAATCTATGATTTATAGAGAGACTTCAACTCATTTAGTATATAAACTTTTGAATGGTTCGGGCAAATTTTTTATGGTTGGACCATAATTAATCCACTACTGACAAAAGCAATTAGGGATGCCTTGTTTATAAACATTGGCACAAACCTTCATAAACCAAAAATGCTTTTTATTAGGATTTTCATATAAAAAGAACTTTATTAAAAGCTTCAACATAATCCCAGTAGTTAAATTTAACTGGAACTTTTTGTTCAGGATGGGTATAATCTTTTTCCTTTAAAGTACTTAATCCCCATTCATTGGGAGAGAAAATCTTTTTTATAATAATTTTTGAAAAGTTATAAACATTTTTGCTAGTAGCAGGATAAAAGTGCTGAAATTCTGCTGATCCTAAAGATGAAAGGACCATCTCATAATTCATACGATATTTATAAGTAATCGTGGCATATGATGCTTGATCAAAATACCTTTGCATTATTTGCCAAGGTTCATTTCTCCATTGGAGATCATCATTTTCTATGAGAATTATTAATTCTCGGCTATCATTTTGTTCATATGGATCCGTATCCTCGTGATCATCATCTGCAAGGGCACTAGAGTATGATGGAGGCATATTATCCTTCAGTTTTTGGGATTTTATTAAATCCAAATATTGTTGGTATGTGATTTCTTCCTTAGTATTACTGGAAGATTCTGCAATATTGGCGGTTGTTAGCCTTTGGTTGCCCATTTGAGCAAGAACAGTACCACGACCTGTTCCTTTTGATGTTGTTCCGCTTTCTTCCGTCCTCTATAAGAGTTGAGGCTAAATTGTGGCCTTATACTGCAAATAAGATGAATAAGAGTTATGAACTCAAATATTCCCTTGTTAGAAAATCAGGGAGACTATTATCTCTCCCTTTCTTATAATGAATTTCAAAATCAGATGGAGCTAATAGTGCTTGCCATCTTGCAAACATTTGTTTAGAAACATCATGCTTGCAGTCTTTAGAAAAAATAAATTTTGCAGCTTGGCAATCAGTTTTTATTAAAAACTTTTGATTATATAAATCTCCTTGAAATTTAAGTACACATTTTACTATAGCAAGGATTTCCTTAGCCGCGGTAGCATAGTTTTTCTGGCTATTACTCCATTTACCAGAATAAAATTGTATTAAATACTCATGTTTATCTTCTTGGGAATACTGTTTCAATATTACTCCATAGCCAATATCAGAAGCATCTGTTTCAATAATTTTTTGCCAAGTAGGATTGGCTAAAGTAAGACAAGGAAGATTATGAACTTTTTCCTTAATCCTGCGAATTGCTTGAGTATGATTATCAGTCTATGGTTTTGGAATCGTTTTTAATCTATCATATAAAAAATTTGTATCTTTTGCTAAATCTTTATAAAATGGTGAAATATAATTTAAGCTTCCAAGAAATTGTTGAAGCTGAGTGAGTCTTATCAGTAATATAATGTCAGGAAATTTAGACGCAAATTCTATACTTCTATTAATAGAAATAATTTTTCCTTTTTCAATATTATAACCCAAAAATCTAACGTTGGTTTGAAAAAGAGACATCTTTGGTTTGGATATAACCAACCCATTTTGTATAATTACTTTCTTGAATATATCAAGATGTTTAAAATGCATTTCTAGGGTATTTGAAAATACTAAAATATCATCAATATAAACAATGATAAAATTACTCTAAGGCATGAAAATATCATTCACGATTTTGTGAAATTCTGAAGGGGCATTTTTTAATCCAAATGGCATGACATTCCATTCGAATTGCCCAATAGGGACATTAATAGCAGTTTTATATTTATCTGCTTCGGCAATTTGAATTTGCCAATATCCCGATTTTAAATCAAATTTTGAAAATATTTTAGCATTGTGGATTCGATCCAAAAAATCCTTTTTATTAGGGATTGGATATCGAATCTACTTCAAAACCTTATTAAGGGGTTTATAATTAATAACCAACCTACGAACTCCTTGTTCCTGTTCAGCATGTTTATTAACATAAAAAGTTGTACATGACCATGGAGATTTTGAAGATCTTATAAGACCCTTATGTAATAAAGAAGAAATTTCATTTTTACATAATTCTAAATAGTCAGAATTCATTTGACATCGTCTTGCTTTAGTAGGATTTTTTGCTCAGAAAAGGTTTGTTCATATAGAAGAGAAACAATATGTTTTTTCCTTTCCCAAAAAGCATTAGGATGATCACTACAAATTTGTAATGAAAATTGATTTTTTAAGAAATCTATTTTTTGGGGTAATTTAGGATTTTGCAAAATCTCTTCAATATTAAGAGTATAGATCTCTTGTTTTAGAAAACTGATTTGTTGATGTTTATTCATCAACCTGTCTTTTATCTCATTTATAATTCTGGAAAATGGTTCAGTTATAAACTGGAATTCAATAGTTTTTCCTTCAAAGGTTCCTATAATACCTTTAGTATCCTATTTTTGGATAGGAAATATTTTTTGAAAAAATGGGGTTCCCAAAAATAATTTCATTTGAATTATTATCTTTTACTAAGACAAAAATTTGTGGTATACAGACTCTGTCTTGGCGAAGATAGGCTTTTGGTAATTTAAAAGTAATACCCATTTTCTGCCCATTAGCAGATCTTAAACTATGAGTAGTTTTATAAAGATATTTTGAAGGAATTAATCGTTCTTGAATACAATTTCAATCAGCTCCACTATCAACAAGAGCAGTAAATTCCATTTTGAAATTTTAATTAATTAAAAGAGTAACCTTTATGAAATTTTTTGGGAATTAATTATTTTCATAGTTGTGAGGAAATTTCCTCCTTGAGTTGCTTCGGAAGTTTCTCCTTCCACGGTTGTTTCTACCATGGTGTGATGGATTGGAGTTTGTATGATGTCCTTTCCTTTGTCCTCAATCATAGAAATCCTTTCATCTAGGATTCTATTATGATGTCTGGGACAAGAGATTTCTTGTTTGAGATTAGAAATCTCTTTTTCCAAATCTTGGTTTGTAGCAGGAGCAGATATGATATTTCTCCTTTTTTTGAGAAGTCTTTTAACTTCTGTCATGGTGTATGGACCTGTTGACTCTCTTATTTGGATACCAGATTGGATTTCTGGTTCCTTAGGTGCTTCGTCAATTTTATCAATAATTTGGGACCGAAGCTCTCGATCTTTGATAATTTTTAATAAATCTACGAGGTTATTACCATCCAAGACATTGATACTAGTTTCCTGAAATTGTGAAAAGAGATTATAAAACTCATCATCTTCTTTTCCCTTGCTAGTACAGGGTTTTCCTATTTGACAAGAAAGACATTCATCATCTGTACTGGTTGAGATATAACTTTCATTGTCAAGGACTCTAATATCTTCATTTGATCAAGATTCTAGTGATTCGTCTGACTCAAAACCTGAATTTTCTGTTTCTGAATTCAACAAGATCTTGTCTAATGATTCCTTTAAGTCGTTGTCAATGTGAAGGTTCTTAATTTTTTCCTTGACTTTGCAATCTTTATAAAAATGACCAAGTCTACCACACTTATAACAGGCCTTAGGATTTTTGGATTTAATAAAATCCTTCCTCTGTTTGAAATCTTTCTTTTGCTTGGATTTCTTTTTTAAGCGTTTTTGTTTCCATGCTTGGAAATCCTTTTTCTTTTTCTGCCTATGAGGCTTTTTTATTTGTGGCATTTCTAATCCGAATTTTTCACAAAATTCTCCTAATTGTTGTCTTTCGGTAAGACCATGTTTCTTAATTTGCTGGTTCAGTTTAATGTCATTACATAAAGCCAAACCTTCTTGCATACATGTGCCTATTAGACTCCCATAAGTATAATTGCTATAATTTATACTTGTCTCTCCTTTTCTAAGAGCTTTCCTTACTCTTTCTGCAAAAAAGGCTGGTAATCCATCTATAAATTTGGACTTCCAATGCTTATCATTGCACTCGGGTAATTCCATAACCCTACAAAGGAATATGTCCTTATACCACATAAATGAAGTGAGGGTCTTACATCTCAGATTTTGAAGTAATGTCCTGATGGTCTCATTATTATCTGACCATCTTCCTGAGAAATGCTCAATAATGTTAAGAACCAAGGTATAAACAGCAGTCGAAACTAAGACTATTTCTTGGTTTTCTCCTGGTTCTATTTTGACAGCATTAAGAATACTTCCATGCTATTCTTGGGTAAGATAATTGTCCCACCAACCTTTTAATTGGCCAGTGAAACCTGCTATAATCATATCTGCGATAGTACGCTCACTATTTTTATTAACTTTACTAATTGTACTATACATCAACATTCTATTTATTTTACAATAGATTTGCCTTTCACTGTAACCATCTATGTTCCATTCATAGATTTCTTTTTCACTATAGCTTGTATTATTAACTTCCTGCTCTTCTTCTATTAAAACATCTTAGAGAGTAGGCCTAGAATAATAAATCATCCTTTGATATGGATTAACAGCATAATACTCATCTATTTTATTTATATCTGCTACTATTTTTGCCTTATAATCATCATCCTCAGCTATTAAAGAACTGATATGGAAATCTTTAAATTTCTCATCAAGCATTTGAGCTAATTCTAAAAAAGGTTTTAATTTGAAATCCTTTATTTCAGGTGGAGGTAGTATACTTGGAGTAGCAGCAACTTCCTGCTTTTTCCCTACTAAAGCAAGACCATGTCAAATGAATTCTGACTATTTAGAATTATGTAAAAATGAGATTTCTTCTTTATTACATAAGGGTCTTATAAGATCTTCAAAATCTCCATGGTCATGTACAGATTTTTATGTTAATAAACATGCTAAACAGGAACGAGGAGTTCCTAGGTTGGTTATTAATTATAAACCCCTTAATAAGGTTTTGAAATAGATTCGATATCCAATCCATAATAAAAAGGATTTATTGGATCGACTCCACAATGCTATTATATTTTCAAAATTTGATTTAAAATTAGGATATTGGCAAATTCAAATTGCCGAAGCAGATAAATATAAAACTGCTTTTAATGTCCCTATTGGGCAATTCGAATGGAATGTCATGCCATTTGGATTAAAAAATGCCCCTTCAGAATTTCAAAAAATCATGAATGATATTTACATGCCTTAGAGTAATTTTATCATTGTTTATATTGATGATATTTTAGTATTTTCAAATACTCTAGAAATGCATTTTAAACATCTTGATATATTCAAGAAAGTAATTATACAAAATAGGTTGGTTATATCCAAAACAAAGATGTCTCTTTTTCAAACCAAAGTTTGATTTTTGGGTCATAATATTGAAAAGGGAAAAATTATTCCTATTAATAGAAGTATAGAATTTGCGTCTGAATTTCCTGATATTATTACTGATAAGACTCAGCTTCAACGATTTCTTAGAAGCTTAAATTATATTTCACCATTTTATAAAGATTTATCAAAAGATACAACTATTTTATATGATAGATTAAAAAAAGATTCCAAAACCATGGACTGATGATCATACTCAAGCAATTCGCAGGATTAAGGAAAAAGTTCATAATCTTCCTTGTCTTACTTTAGCCAATCCTACTTGGCAAAAAATTACTGAAACAGATGCTTTTGATGTTGGCTATGGAGGAATATTGAAACAGTATTCCCCAGAAGATAAACATGAGTATTTAATACAATTTTATTCTAGTAATGGAATAATAGCCAGAAAAACTATGCTACCGTGGCTAAGAAAATCCTTGCTATAGTAAAATGTATACTTAAATTTCAAGGAGATTTATATAATCAAAAGTTTTTAATAAAAACTTATTGCCAAGCTGCAAAATTTATGTTTTCTAAAGACTGCAAGCATGATGTTTCTAAACAAATGTTTGCAAGATGGCAAGCACTATTAGCTCCATCTGATTTTGAAATTCATTATAAGAAAGGGAGAGATAATAGTCTCCCTGATTTTCTAACAAGGGAATATTTGAGTTCATAACTCTTATTCATCTTATTTGCAGTATGAGGCCACAATTTAGCCTCAACTCTTATAGAGGACGGAAGAAAGAGGAACAACATCACAAGGAACAGGTCGTGGTACTGTTCTTGCTCAAATTGGCAACCAAAGGCTAATAGCCGCCAATATTGCAGAATCTTCCAGTAACTAAGGAAGAAATCACATACCAACAATATTTGGATTTAATAAAATCCCAAAAACTGAAGAATAATATGCCTCCATCATATTCTAGTGCCATTGCAGATGATGATTACGAGGACACAGATTCATATGAACAAAATGATAGCCGAGAATTAATAATTCTCATAGAAAATGACGATCTCCAATGGAGAAATGAACCTTGGCAAATAATGCAAAGGAATTTTGATCAAGCATCATATGCCACGATTACTTATAAATGTCGTATGAATTATGAGATGGTCCTCTCATCTTTAGAATCAGCAGAATTTCAGCATTTTTATCCTATTACTAGCAAAAAAGTTTATAACTTTTCAAAAATTATTATAAAAAAGATTTTCTCTCCCAATGAATAGGGATTAAGTACTTTAAAGGAAAACGATTATACTCATCCTGAACAAAAAGTTCCAGTTAAATTTAACTACTGGGATTATGTTGAAGCTTTCAATGAAGTCTTTTTATATGAAAATCCTAATAAAAAGCATTCTTGGTTTATAAAGGTTTGTGCCAATGTTTATAAACAAGGCATCCCTAATTGGTTTTGTCAGTGGTGGATTAATTATGGTCCAACCATAAAAAATTTGCCCGAACCATTCAAAAGTTTATATACTAAATGGGTTGAAGTCTCTCCATAAATCATAGATTTGGAAACTAATAATATTTTCTTTGAAGGAATTGCTAATATGTATTTCTTCATTGAATTCTCTATTCCATGGATAATGAAATGGTCTGTGGAAGTGGGTCATACCTCGCACAATATCCCTTGTCTTCATAGGATTTTTTTATACAAAATTCTAGAGGAAATTGATCCAAAAATCAAATGATGAAACCATTCCAGGACAAGAGTTAATAAACCAAATTGAAACTACCATTGCTGGTTATCGGGAATCAATAAATTCTAGACAAAGGGAAGTTCCTAGCTCTCTTCAGCATATTGCACGCAGAATTCCGATGAAAAAAGGGATTATATCCCAAGAAGAAATGATAGCCCTTTATATGGAATAATTTAAAAAGGAATTATCCAAGAATCTTGGAATTGATATCTCTCGAATTTCGGCAGACATATCTATGGCATCGGTTGGTCATACGACTGGCAATGAAGAAGCTGAAGAAACAGGTGATAGGCATGTTTTAGCTCGAGAATCTCAAAGTCCTGATCATACGGAGGACTTTTCACAATTTTTGGCATAATTCAACAGCCAAAAAGAAGAATCTTCCAGCACCGAAAAAGTCAAAGGCAAGACTAAAATGAAGTGATAAGGTGACCCCGCCACAAAAAAATCAGCTTTTATAAAAGCATAGCTTTAATAAAGCAAAGTAGTTTGTTTTATTTAATTATTGTACTTTTTACTTTATTAAAGATAGCTTTTTCTTTTTCATTTTCTTTGTCGGCCATTTTTATCTTTGCATTTTGTCATTTTGTCTATGATCCATTATAAAAGGATCACTTGTAATTAAGAGGAAGCAAACTTTCATACACTGCCTTCTCTCTCTTGTAAAAAATTTACTAAATAAAAGTTTGAAGTTTTCTACATCTCTCTCTCCTCTGGTTACGACAAAATTCACTTAGGTAATTTCCTTTTCTTTTCTTTTATTTCATTTAAAAAATTTCTATATTATCTTTAGCCTAAATGATAGGCTAAACATCTTGTGTTGAACTATATCACACTAGACTACTAAGTATTATGGTGAAGATCTTTAATTAGTTAGAATTCACCAAGGGTAGTGTTCAAATTCAGGCGGTGGTCTTGTTGTTGTGCCCGCTTAGCCGAGGTGGCATTTAGGGCTGTTTTTGGACTTTTTTTGAGATTGGAAAAACCTATCGCCAGAATTATTAACCTATAAAAGATCCTCTAACCTATGTATGTATGTTATGTATATATATATATATATGTACGTATACATATGTATATGTATGTATACAAATCTAAGTACATTTCTTGTACTTGTGTCTACTATGTATTGTTCAGGAGTTGTTCTTTGGAATGGACTAGAACTAGATATACTAGATTCCATTAACTTTTTTTGGCTTATTATTGGGTCTAATTCTGGTTCTTCATCACTGTCTTGTATGTCTTTTAATATTTGATCAAATTCGTTTGATTTCTTTTGGGACATATTTTCTACTCTATATCCCCAATTATCTGTTCTACATTCACGTATTTTAAAATGACTTATTACTTCTTCTAATACTAGATTTCCTAATTTACATCCTTTACATTTAAATTTTTTTATTTTTCTCTTTCTTATGGATCTCTTTTTCTTTTTCTATGGCTATATCTGCTTCAAAATCTTCTTGTATTAATTCTATATTCATTAAATTTGACTCAGTAGTTTCATTTTATTCTAAAGTACTTTCTTCTTCTATATTTCTGTGTGGTGTGTAATTATAATTGGTAAATCTTATTGATGTCTCTTCTCTGGAGTTAGTGTACATTAGGTGAGACTCTGGCTGTAGAATCTTTTTCCTATTAAAGTCCTCTAAATTCCATTCTAATCCTGCATATTCTTTAGGATTTATTTTTATGGGTTTTATTAATTTTATTCCTCTATTTCCCATTACTTCTACTGCATCTTCTACCTTAATTTTAAATTTTTGTATTACTATTATTGGTCATTTTTCCTAAAAATCCTACACACATTAATAAATTATTTCCATCACACATTTCTTCGTATCCTTTGGTCTGTATTCCTATTTTGATATGTTTTCCAAATTCTGCTAAATTCATTATAAAGTCTGGGCTAATATAAAAAATTCCTCCATTATTTGTCATATCTACCTCTATTATTCATATTATTGACTTCTTCGTGTCTGACCACCTATCATCGTAGATTACTATTAATACTTTAGTTCCAAGATTTTTTCTGGTTAATCCTTTTAACCCTATTACTATTAATCCCATATGCATTAAGCTTCTTCTGGTATTTTTTATTTGTCTTACAGCCTCTGGGTTTATTAAATTTATAGTTGTAACTTTAGTTCCTATGCCTGATAACTATTCTTCTCTATAATGTCTATATAATTGGGTTGTACTTGAGAGCTGGCTTGTATTGTATAAAATCTTTGGATTTAATAGTTTTAATTGATTTTGTTGGAAAATCTGTATTCTTTATCTATTACTTCGCTTAGCTGTTGATTATTTTCTTCTGGTCTTCTTCTATTTAAAATTCTTGATAATAAATTATTACCTATTCTGTTATCTGAAAAACTTACTCTTGGTCTTTCTTGTCTTTCTGATTCTCCTTCGTTGAACGGATGGATATAAATTACCAGATAAGACAGAATTAATAAATAGAATACAAGGCAAAAAAATATTTAGTAAATTTGATTGTAAATCGGGATACTGGAAGGTACGAATGCATGAAGTATGTATTTTGTTGGTACAGTTATATGGATTTGCTCCCATGGATACTAAATGTTGAAATTCCATTGGGAAATTTTCTTTCAATTAGATGAAGAGAAAGGAAAGCAATTAGATGGAATAGAGAAGTGATAAAGTAACAAAAATATGAGATAAGTACATCAGCTTTATTGATAAAGTCAATAACTATCCAAACACCAAGGTTGTAACTATGCGATGAGATATATCCAAGAATCCCTAATAAGATATGCTATTTTGTATTTTGATGATTTGTCAAACTATCGAGGTACCAGATAGGGACCAGGTACTCGATTAGGTCCCCTGCACGTCATATAGTCAACTCTATAGCTATAAAGCTACGGTACTGCACAATTGGCAGAACCGTAGCGGCACAGCTATAGTTTGCTAGAGGTCAAACAAAAGACTGAGATGTCCCTATCCATTATCAAATGATCCTTGCATGCTCCTCAATATATAAACAACATGTTACAATGCTAAACCTAACACTTGCAAATCTGAAAATAAAAAAAACAAACATATTTATCTCAAGTACTAGCTGCCACTACTCTCTAAGTCTTGTCAAGAACAAAACTGCTACAAACTCAAGGACCAAATCCCAAAACTGAAGATGTCTTGAGTCCTTAAGTTTGTTGAGTCTTTGTCTTTTTATTCTTTACTTGTAATCATACTCTACTTTCAAGAAGTGTTATTGTAGGACAGATTTCAACTTTTGTTGTTTTGGTTTTCTTTGCTAGAGTTAGTCAAGATTTGTAGCTTTGAAATAGAGTTATTGTAAAGGGCTTACAATAGAGTTATTGTAAGTGGTGAAGGATTAAGAGTTTAATTCCTAGGTCCCAAGAGTTGTAATCTAAAGTTGCTCTGTTAGTGAAACTGAAATCCTACTCTGGTGGGTCGTGGTTTTTAATCCCTTGACATTTTGAATTTGAAAAAAGAAAGATATATCTCATTCAAATTTCACACTGAGCTTTTTAAGGAGTTTTCCACGTAAACATCTCGTGCAAATTTACTTTCTGTCTTTTATATGAGGGAACAGCTAGAGAACCTGGTTCTCTATACTGTTTGGTGGACTCATAGTTTACATCAATTAGTATCATAGTGGGTTATTTCTAAAAGGGTAACACCTAGAAAGGATCTTTCTCATAGCTGCACCGCCAAACTTAGAGGAAGGACAATCGAGCATAAGACCACCAAGATTAAATGGAAAATACTATGGGTGGTGGAAGACAAGGATGCATGACTACCTCATGGCTGAAGACTCAGAGCTATGGGATATCATCTGTGATGGTCCATTTGTTCCTATGAAGAAAAATAAAGCTAGAGTTAAAACTGAGGAAACGACGAGGAAGGAATACAACGAAATTGATAGAAAAGTTGTGGAAAAAAACTATAAGTCCAAGAAAATCGTCATGTGCGGCATTGGAGCTAATGAGCACAATCAAATCTCTTCATGTCAATCTGCAAAAGAGATCTGGGATACACTTAAAACTGCTCATGAAGGAACAAGTCAGGTAAAGCAGTCCAAAATAGACATACTTACCACTGAGTATGAACTCTTTAAAATGAAAGATGGAGAGACAATTCATGAAATGTATACCAAGTTCACCTCCATAATCAATGAACTTTATTCTTTTAGTGAAGTTATACCTACAAATAGATTGGTTCGTAAGTTA
The DNA here is from genome assembly GCF_019175385.1 of Lycium barbarum. Taxonomy (NCBI): domain Eukaryota; kingdom Viridiplantae; phylum Streptophyta; class Magnoliopsida; order Solanales; family Solanaceae; genus Lycium; species Lycium barbarum. Next base: position 36,782,749 of record NC_083348.1, on the reverse strand, counting down.
CTTAGAGTGTTGCCTAGCTCATGGGAATTCAAAGTTAATGCTATCACTGAAGTGAAGGACTTGCAAAAACTTACCATTGATGAGCTCAGTGGGAATCTCAAAACCTATGAGCTGAAAAGACAAAAAGATCAAGAAAGAAGGGCGCTAAAGAAGGAAAGGAACTTGGTTCTCAAAGCTGCTACTAAAAATGATTCCACTGATGATCAGTCAGACATGGCTTATCTCACTTGAAGGTTTCAAAAAATGAATAGAAAGAATGGTGGTTTCCAAACAAGGGAAGCACAAGAAAAAATCCCAAGGGAAATAAATGTTGTCACAAGTCTGGGAAATCTAGTCACTTTATCAGAGAGTGTCCTTTTCACAAGCAAGACTACTACAAAAACAATGCTAAAAAGACAGTAAGTAGGAACCAAGTCCTTGATATGAAGTTCAAATAGAGAGAAGTTGCTGACAATCTAGTGAAACAGGCTCTTGCTGCCTGGGGATATTCCTCAAGTGAATCTAAGGATGAAGAGGATCAAGGAGAAGCATCCTTGATGGCTGTTGAGGATGAACCTTTGAGATATGAATCAATTTTTGTACTAATGGAAAAATCTGATGGTAATGATGACAATGAATAGAATAAGGTAAATTTCTAGATGTTTAGAAAAACATGAAAAATTACTCTAAAAAAACTGTTGTCATTGTCAAATGTATTAATTGATGCATATCATAGTTTCATTGATGAAAAGAGTGCTCTAGCTGAAGAAATCTATGAGTTATAACAAGAAAGGGATGAATTGGTTATATTCACTGTAGATTTGAAGGAACAGATTGATGAATTAACTAGAGATAATTCTTTGTTAAGCAGCCAAATGAAAAAATGGATGAATACTCCCTCTAAAGGAGAAGCGGATGCTAGTAAGATTCATCTCGAGCTTGAAAATAAGCTTGAGAGAACTAAAACGAATCTCATCCCTGAGTTAGAAAAAAATAAACTGCTTCAAGAAAGTTTGAAAACGGTAAAGAGTAAGCTTGATAAGTCACTACAGTGGACCTGGTCCTCTGATGTAACTGTTTCTATGTACAAAAGTGATGGTGAAGGGAGGCAGGGGTGTAACGACCCTTCCGGTCGTTATGGGAAATTAGGACTCCGTTGGGAATTCCGAGGCCTCGGGTGGACTCGTAGGGCATCTTTTTGTATATGTGTATGTTTGTTTTGTGTTTTTGAGGCCTTGGATGAAATGTGGGGTGATAGGGGAAAAACAAGACAAAAGTCGAGCTCACTACCCAAAATGGACCGCTGCAGCGGTGGGAGTACCGCCGCGGCGGTACTACTATAGCGACGCTCTGACCGTTGCCAGAGGTCATCCGTGTCCTTGGTGGCCACTGTGGCGGGCGGCGTACCGCTATGGCGGTACCGCTATAGTGGTGGATAGACCACCATAGCGGTCAGGCGGTTTCGTTGGGGACCATTATAGCCGTCACTTGACCGCTATAGCGGAACCGTACCGGTGTTTTGATCACCGTAGTGGTCGATGAAAAACAGTGGCTCGGGATTTTTATACTTAGTCTCATATTCTCTATTCACAAAACCCCAACATACTTCCCAACAAACACTTAGAGAGAATTTTCAAGCTAGGGCAAGACAACTTTGCGAGGTAAGTTCCATTAATTTCCATTTTATTATTCCATTCCCCTTCATTATTGTAATCATCTTCATGGGTCTTTAATGGTAAAGTTGAAATAGAAATCCTAGAATGTTAATAAAACTTCTAAGCTTGTTAGAACCATAAACTAAGTGATTGGAGACCTAGGGTTCTGTAAAAATGGTGTCTTTATCCTAAAAACTGTTTGTAATGGGAATATTTGATAGAATCTTGTTATAAATTGATGCTTAGTGATTACTAAAGCCCTTGATAGGTTGTTTATCTCCTAGAAAGTCATCTATCCTTTGGAATGGGGTAAGGGAAGGATATTATTGCTTTGGTATTTGTAAAATTGAGTATTGTGACTCATTGAGCCTTTTATTTCTAGACCGTGAGCGTACTGAGGCTTTGAGAAAAGGGAAGGCTGTAGCAACGTAACATGCGTGTTCCAGCTCTATGTTGAGGTAGGTTACGGTCTACTTGAGTTAAAATTTGGTTAGTTGATTGTATGTTTTCTTTAGGAGAAAACATGTCTAGTTTTCATGCATGATATTGTGTGGTTAAATTCCTATGTGAATGTGATTGTGTATGCCTCGTGCCACTATTCGTGTGTGTTAAATCTGCAGTGGATGTGTTTGTGATGAGAAGCTAATATAATCTTCTCGGTGATATTGTGATATGAAATGGTGACTTAAGCAATGATAATGAGAAGGTAAGAAACACTGTCCTGTTAAGAGGTATGAAAAGGCACACATGTGACCTAGATTATGGGCTCGTGGTTCGAGGTTAGTTCCAAAAATGAGAGGTACATTGATATGGCCGCATCTGAGGTTTGTTCCGGATCAGAGGTTTATGCTCGGGTCCGAGGAGTGAATCCGAAACGAGTGGTACATGGACACCATGGGTCCCCTACAGGTCATGACTACTAAGCTATGACATCAGATAGCATGTGTGTATAGCGAGTGAGGTTATTGTGGTAAGTTTACTTCCATTGTGGTTTACGTGATTGTGATTCTTGGCATCTTGGTGATTTGATTGTGTTTGTCTGTGGTTGACTGTGGTGATTTATTGATATTCGTGTATAATTGACTGGCTTGTTTATTCTATTGATTTTATGAAATATGCATGAAACTAATCTTAGTCGGCCTATGATATCTACTGATACATAGTGTTTGCACTGATACTACCTTGTTGCATTCTTTTGAGTGCAGATTGTGATACAGAGACCGCTACTCATCCTCACATCTAGCGTGGAGGATAATTGCTGACAGATTTTAGGGTGAGCTTTTTCCCATGCCAGGCCGCCCGAAGATCTTCTTCTTATGATGTCTTTTCTTATTCTGGACATTATGGATATTTATTAGGTAGATTTCAGTTCTTAGACATGTTTTAGATTAGAGTCCTGTACGATGACTTTCGGATTTTGGATTTGTAATAGTTAGAACCTCCGCACTTATTTCAGTATTTTATGGCATGACATACGTTTATTTGATGTTTTAATGAGTAACAACTGATTAGTTGGTTAATATAAAACCGGAATTGAATGGATAGATGTCTTGTATGTTGGTTCGCCCACTAGGATTTAGTTTGGTGCCAGTCATGTCGGGTTGGGTCGTGACAGAGTTGGTATCAAAGCTTTAGGTTCGTCGATCTCATCGTACAAGGACATGTCTAGCAGAGTCTAGCGAATCGGTACGGAGACGTATGTACTTATCTTCGATAGGCTGTCAGACATTAGGAAAACTCTCTTTCTTTCTTTCTTTCTTTCATGCTACTTGATTCAAATTGGTATCTGACTATCCTTCATTATCTCGCAGATGGAGAGAACACGTACAGCAACAGCTAGAGGTAGAGGTGGAGGCAGAGGAGCTGGCAGAGTGGGCGGCCCCAGTTGGGGATGGTGTCCCAATGGTTGATCCCGTGCCTCCAGTGGTTCCTAATGAGGCAGCGGGAGATGCAGCCACACCAGCCCAACCAGCAGCAATACCGGCTCCACCAGGAGCTATAGCTGCTCAGGGTATACCAGATGCCATGGCACAGGTGCTGCATTGGTTGCATGGGTTAGCACAGGCTGGGGCTATACTATCAGGTCCAGCAAGTATTAGTACAAGAGTAGTAACCACAGGTACAGACAGAACACAAGCTCCGGGGGGTCAGCATGCAGCAGCGGTGGCACCTCGCTTGGAGGAGGTTTCGAGTTTTGAGGCCTTCCCGAGGCCAGTTGCAGGTCCAGTGATGATTAGCGAGGAGCATGATCTGTTTTGGAGGCTCACTAAAATGAAACCTCCTGTGTTCTATGGTACTGAGTCGAAGGAAGCATATGAGTTCATCATCGACTGTCACGAGAGGCTCCATAAGATGGGGGTCGTGGATAAGTACGGGGTGGAGTTCGTGACCTTCTAGTTCTTGGGTGATGCCATGCTTTGGTGGAGGGCTTATGTGGAGTGTAGTCCAGCTAAGTCTCCTCTGTTAACTTGGGTTCAGTTTTACTCTGTGTTTCTGGATAAGTACGTCCCGCATACTCTGAAGGACCGAAGGAAGGATGAGTTCGCTACTATTGACCAAGGCAACTCATCGGTTGCTGTGTATGAGTCTCGTTTCCACTCACTTTCCCGTCATTCTCTTCAGTTGCTGCTCACTGAGGGGGAGAGGATACGGCGGTTCATAAAGGGGTTGAACACTGAACTTCAGTTATCGGCTCTTCAACTTGTAGCCACTGGGCTTCATTTCAGGAGATAGTGGAGCATGTCCGCATTGTTGAGAGGATTAAACAGGAGAGTTATGCAAGACAGGTTGAGAAGAAGGCCCGTAAGGGTGGGATGTTCAGCAACTCCTTCTTGAGAGGTCAGAGTTCGCAGGTATATTCAGGCCATCCAGTTCGGTCCGCGATGCAGGTGTCAGCTGGGGGCACATCAGGGGAAAATTATCAGGCTTCCGGTCAGCATGGAGGCTACATTTCTTCATCAGCTTCTGTTCAGCGACCTACACTGGACCGTGCTTGCTTCGAGTGTGATGAGATAGGGCATATTAAGAGGTATGCCCCAAACTTAGACAGAGTGGGCAGAGGACTCCGTATCAGGCTCCCTGAGCTCCATTTACACCAGATCGAGAGGGTAAGGATCACGCACCGGCAGGGTAGGGCGGCCACACCACGGGTAAGGGTGGTGCTCAGCCTAACCGAAGTGGTCCTTAGGCAGGTAGAGGCGGACAAAATCCCGGCAGGGGTGGGGCTCAGACTGGTAATGGTAATTGCGGTGGTTCACAGGCTACGGGAGGGCGCAATCATTTGTATGCCTTTCTCGGTAGACCCGAGGCTGAGGCCTCGGATGCAGTTATCACAGGTACTATCTCAGTTTATGACCATATGGCTTCTATTTTGTTTGATCCGGGCTCTATTTTTTCCTTTGTATCTACCTATTTTGCTGTGGGTCTGGATATAATGTGTGATACCCTTATATATGTATCTACTCCTATTGGGGATTATGTGGTGGTAGACAGCGTCTACCCTTCTTGTGCGATTTCTTTTATGGGTTATAGTACTTGGGCAGATTTGATGATCTTAGACATGGTAGATTTCCATGTTATTTCGGGTATGAGTTGGTTGTCCCCCCATTATGCTATACTTGATTGCCATGCTAAGACTGTTACATTATCCATGCCTGGGGCGCCTAGACTTGAGTGGAAGGGTAATCTTAGTCCCCTACCTAAGAAAGTGATATCCTTTGTTCGTGCTAGGAAACTGGTAGAAAAGGGTTGTCTAGCTTATCTGGCACATATCCGAGACACCAGTGCAGATACTCCATCCCTTGATTTGGTTCTAGCAGTTCGCGAGTTTGCGAATGTGTTCCCCGCAGACTTGCCAGGTATTCCACCGGATTGCGACATTGACTTTAGGATTGACTTAGACCCAGGGACCCGTCCCATCTCCATTCCACCTTATAGGATGGCGCCAGCAGAACTCAGGGAATTGAAAGAACAGTTGCAAGATCTTTTGAGTAAGGGGTTCATTCACCCGAGTGCCTCTCTGTGGGATGCTCCGGTGTTGTTTGTTAAGAAAAAGGATGGGTTTATGTGTATGTGCATTGACTACCGTCAACTGAATAAGGTAGCCGTCCGAAACACGTATCCCATTCCCCGTATTGATGACTTGTTTAATCAGCTACAGGGAGCTTCTGTGTTCTCTAAGATCGATTTGAGGTCAGGTACCATCAGTTGAAGATTCGGGCAGAGGATGTCCTAAAAATCGCTTTTCGAACCAGGTATGGGCACTATGAGTTCTTGGTTATGTCTTTTGGGCTTACAAACGCCCCAGCTGCGTTCATAGATTTGATGAACAGTGTGTTTAGGCCCTATTTAGACTCATTCGCAATAGTATTCATTGATAATATCCTGGTGTACTCTAGGAGTAAGGAAGAGCATGAGAAATATTTGAGAATTGTTCTTGGGGTGTTGCGAGAGAAGGAACTATATGCTAAATTCTCCAAATGTGAATTCTGGTTATCTTCTGTGTCTTTCTTGGGGCATGTTAGTTTGAAGGAGTGTATTATGGTGGATCCTCAGAAGATTCAGGCAGTCAAGGAATGGGCTAGGCCCACGTCAGTGACCGAGATCGGTAGTTTAATGGGTCTGGCTAGCTACTATCATCGGTTTGTGAAGGGGTTTGCCTCTATTGCTTCTCATTTGACCCGTTTGACTCAGAAAGAGGTACCGTTTCATTGGTCCGACGAGTGTGAGGAGAGTTTTCATAAGCTCAAAACATTGTTGACCACAACACCTATTCTGGCATTGCTCGTGGAGGGCAAGGATTTTGTTGTTTATTGTGATGCTTCATTGTCACGACCCAGCTAGGGCCGCGACTGGTACCCGGAGCTAGCCACCGAGCACCGCTTGGTCTACTGCTCATCTTAATCATTTAATGCCCATTTTATCAACTTGTACATGAAATTATAGGAAAACATATTTTATATAGCAACATAAATGCTTTATATACATTAGCCTCTCGGCCATTAAAAATATATATACATACGATAACATCTTGTGAGACCATCTAACCCACACTGCGTATCTACGAGCCTCTACTGGAGTGCTAGACATAAGGACGGGACAAGACCCCTTCATGCCCAAAATACATATACATATATATACACAAAAGTATAAACCCGATTAGCACCTCCGGAATAATGGAGTGCTCCTGAAAATCTGCGGATAGCTCCTATAGGGCTGCGCTTTCTCCCTGTCTACCTGTGGGTATGAACACAACGTCCAAAGAAAACGGACGTTAGTACGAATATTGTACTGAGCATGTAAGGCATAACAAAGAAAATACGTCAATGAGATAAAGGAAGCATCAATATGGAGCAACTGTCTATGACTGTCACTTATAAAGAAATAACACATGCTGACGTACTTCATATCCATCATCATATCATATATTGTTGCGGAACGTGCATCCCAATCCATATATCATCATATATATTAATATATTGCTGCGGAATGAACGGCCCGATCCATCACCCATATATCCCGCGTCCGGGATGATATCATAAGATACCAGCTGATCAGGTGGCTATGCGTCTATAGCGCCTCACCTTTTCCCCATGTCCCCTATGTACATATACATATCATATACACATATAATATACGTAGCATGCATTAGAGCCCAACAAAAGGTGCACTTTATCGGAGTGACGTAAGGTCGGTAACCTCTGATTATATTATGGAATAACCATGATCGTCATGTCTCACCTTGAAGGAACAATTATTATCAGGTGAGACTATCAATGAAAAACAACATCAAGAGGAAGCATAGAATAAGGTCATAAATCCCATAAGGCGTCAATTCATATACTTTGGAATCCTTAAAAATAGTCATTATTCATGAATAAAATTGAGAAGTCAAGAAGTAGCTCAACATTCTTATATCGTCATTGAAATCGTAAACTTGGAACCTCTAAACACGGAATCATCGTCATCATAGTCCTCGTAGGAAAAATATTCTCATCTTTGACATCATCATTATCATTATGAAAACAGGTTCATCGTTGTCATCACAAGAGCTCACAGAGCCATAAATCTTTTATTTAGAAAATACGAATATTTTGGAAAACATTTATGAATTATTAGGAAAGGAATCATGACTTGGAATCATAAACGTCTAACTTTTGGAAACAAGGAAGATATGGAAACATTTATGAAGCCATAACATCAGAATCATGCCTTTGAAAGAAAGGGACGAGCCTTAACATACCTTTGTCATTTGACTAATATATCATTTGCTTGTTCTCCTTCGATGCTCACGTTTCTACCTTCAAGAGAAGTCGCATGAACGTTAGCCAATCGGTTACTTAAACGTGCCCACTATTTCTAGGAGAATTTGGGCAGCATTTCCTTTGTTTATGCAACTTTTTCCCATAGTCTATATCAACTCCCCAACGGTCACATCAACATCCACAATATTACAATCAAGAAGCATCATTTATATACGTTTATCTCATTACACCATTTTCCTCCAATTTTCCCACATTTACTCTTATAACTCATTTTTGTGTTTTCGCACATTTAATGCTTGTTTCATGATATAAACATCAATTATAACGTATTCATAATCACAACACATCAACATTCATGATTCAATTCCACTATCATTCAATGGTGACACTATTCACCCATTCAAGACCCATTTCCCATGTCTTTTTACAATTCAAGCTTCTTAGTCTTCTAATAACTTAAACAACATGATAAAGTCATGAAACTTACCTTAGATGATAGTTGAACAATTCTTGAGTTGAAATGCTTCACTTGCACAAAACCCTAGTTCCACATTTTATGAAATTTCTTGACTTAAATAATCCTTTGATATGTTTCTTACACTTGGTTTTGGTGGATTGATGGAGTTGATCCTTCACTTGAATTCTTGGTTTGGAAGAGTTTGGAATGTTCTAGAGAGAGATTGGGTCGTGGAGTGAGAAGGAGAAATGAATAAAATGAACTTGGATCATTTTTTTATAAAGTTGAAATCTGTCCCGATGCCGTTATACGGTCCATTATACGGTCCGTATAATCGACCATAAAACTGCTCCAGTGGCTGCCCTTTTCTGTGTCAACTTGACGGTTCATTTTACGGGCCATATAATTTTATACGGTCCGTATAATCTACCGTAAAACCCACTTTTTCTCAACTTCGTTCTGTGACACTTCTACGGTTCATTATACGGCCGTAAAACCATTATACGGACCGTATAATCGACCGTATAACCCACTAGTTAACTGAATCTTATTTTTGTTACTTCGTTTGATCTCCAATCCTTATGGAACCTTCTTAACAATTGTTCAACACTTCGATACCAATCTAATGGACGTTATTACTCATCAAAACATCGCACACACTATATCCTTTGTTAGCCTATTCACTGTACGCTAATGGGAAAAAAATTCTGAGGTGTAACATTCATGTTCTGGTTTGGGTGCTGTTTGGATGCAGGAAAAGAAGGTGATCGCTTATGCTTCTCGGTAGTTGAAGGTGCATGAGAAGAACTATTCTACGCATGATCTAGAGTTGGCAGCGATGGTGTTTGCGTTGAAAATCTAGAGGCACTACTTGTATGGTGTTCTGAGGTGTACACAGATCATCGCAGTTTGCAGCATGTGTTCACTCAGAGGGATCTGAACTCTTCTCATAGCAAGGCATAGAAAGTCTTCAACAAAAGAACACAGTGTGTAGAAGAAAGTATTCATGTTATCTTTGATGAATCAAATGATTTGGGTAGCAAAGGGCCTCAAAATGATGAAGCTGAATATCTGGTGGCTGATGATGTATCAGGTACTTCTGAGGGTGGACAAAGAGGTGGAAGTCATGCCTCTGTCGATGTCAATGTTGAATCTAATAGGGAGAAACATAATCCCTCTAATCCTGAAGTTCAAGTATCCAACTGGAAGCACAAAAGTTCTCATCCACTTCAAAATGTCATTACCCCTTTAGAATCTGGTATTCAGACTAGGTCAAGGGCAAGAAAAATGTTTGCTTCTCAGTTCTTTCTGTCTCAAATTGAACCAAAGAATATCAAGAAAGCATTGAAAGATGCTGATTGGATAGTTGCTATGCAAGAAGAGCTCCATCAATGTGAGAGAAATAAGGTGTGGCATATGGTCCCTGGGCTTTCAGACAGAACAATGATTAGGACTAGGTAGGTCTTCTGAAATAAGCTTGATGAATTTGGAAACACTACCAGGAATAAGGAAAGGTTGGTAGTTCAAGGTTACAATCAAGAAGAGGGAATAGACTATGATAAGATTTTTTCTCCTATTGTAAGAATGGAAGCAATCAGGATTCTCATTGCTTTTGCATCTTACATAGAATTCAAATTGTTCCAAATGGATGTCAAAAGTGCCTTCCTTAATGGATATCTAAAGGAGGAAGTCTTTGTCAAGCAGCCTCCTGGTTTTGAAAGTCATGAGCATCCTGAGCATGTGTTCGAGCTTGATAAGGCTCTATATGGTTTAAAGAAAGCTCCTTGGGCATGGAATGAAAAAATTTCAAAGTTTCTTCTTGAAAATGGCTTTAGAAGAGGAAAATTTGAAAACACCTTATTTCTGAAGAAAAGAGGGAAACATTTGTTGATTGTTCAAGTTTATGTTGATTATATCATTTTTGGTGCTACCAATGATTTCTTTTGTGAAGCATTTGCCAAGCTCATTGGAATTGAATTTGAAATAAGCATGATGGGTGAGCCAAATTTCTTCCTGGCACTGCAAGTAAAGCAAACCTCAAAAGGAACCATGATCAATCAACAAAAATACATAAAGGAGCTGATTAAGAGATTTGAGATGGAAAATGCCAAGCCTATTGATACATCTATAGCCACTGCTACTCAGTTAGACATGGATGAACCTGGTTCTCCTGTCAATGAAACCATGTATAGGGGCATCATTGGGTCCTTACTATATCTAACTGCTAGCAGACCTGACATTATCTTTAGTGTTGGGTTGTGTGCAAGGTTCCAATCAAGCCCAAAGATGTTACACCTCGGAAAATTTTCCGTTGGTACGCAAGTGAATGAACTAGTGAGGAGTACGAGTATACGATATTTCCATGAGTATGAAATGACGTTGATGACCCTAAGTAAGATTCCAAAGGCAATTGTAATAAGAGATAGGTTATGCTCCATAATGACTAATTATAGGTTCTGAAAATGTGGAAAGTTGCAGATTTGCACTTTGGCCAGTTGAACGTAAAATGAAATACGGACCGTAAAGTGGTATACGGCCCGTAAACCTCCATGTCGTATTTCAGCTTCCAAAACTTCAACTTTCTGTCAAATGTTCAAACGATTAAATACGACTTGGAATACGGACCGTAAATTGAAATACAGCCCGTAAACTGCGATCGTAAATCACCATGATCCCCAACATACTTTCTGGTTCTGTTATGCTTAAATACGCCCACAGAATACAGACCTTAAACTGGAATACGGCCCGTAAACTGGGTTTACGACCACTGTGCACTTTCGACGACTGTTTATTTCAAATCAGATTTTGGGTTATTAAAAAGGGGACCAAGGCTATTATTTCATTTCTACACTTCACCCCTTCTCTCTAAAACCTCTCTCTACATTTATTCCACAAGAATTCAAGGATTATTAATGATCAACAACATAAACTAAGTGAATGAAGAGTAAGAAAACCCATCAAAGCTCATTCAAGTCAAGAAATCCCAATGGAGATAAACTAGGGTTTTGCTCATGTGGAGTATTATCAACCAAGGCTTGTTCCTACAACATCTAAGGTAAGATTTATGATATTTCTATGTTTTTTAAGGTATTTAAGAGTTGAAATACTTGGATTGTAGAAAGGTATGGCAAAATGGGTCATGAATGTGGAATAGTGCCTTTTTGAGAAATAGTTTGAATTGAGTTATGAGTCTTGATGTATTGTGATGTAAATGTGTTATAAATTATGTTGAGAACATGAGATGAGCAATGTACGTGAATGGAAAAAGTTGTGTGTTATAGCCATGGATATGAGTAATTGAAAGCAAAAATTAAGAAATGTGGATAATACGGATGAATAATGGCTATTGCTATGGTATTGTGAATGTATCATTGACGTTTGGGAGTTGATATACGCTATGGAGGAATGTCGTATAAATAAAGGAGATGCTGTCTGATTTTCTCTAGTTTTGGTCATATATGCTAGCTATCGATTCTAATGATAGTATGACTTTAATGAAGGTAGAAACGCTAGCATTGGAGGAGAAAGCGCAAGTGTAGAATAGTTGAATGGAAAAGGTATGTAAGGCTAGCCCTTCTTTCATAAGGCATGGTTCTTTAGCCAAATATCTTACTCTTCTATGAGACTATGATGTCCTTCAAATGACTTGATCTCCCGAGCTAGTAAGGTCATGATTCTTGATACGCCACGATTGAACTAAATCCCTCGTATGACGAGTAAGCCGATAAAGATAAATGTGATGAATGACGATGATAGTATGATGATGTTGGTGACGATTATGATAATGATGTAAATAGTAAAGATGCTTATGAGCTATTATGTATATGTGTCTATGTATGACTATTATGGAACCCCGAGCTTATGAGGCCGAGTAAGATATGTAAATAAGTATGTATATGATTACGTAACGCGTGCACACCTCTGCAGATGGTACGGATAACCCTGACGCCTTAGTAGGGCCAGATAGATGTAACTATGAGTAACCAGGTATGAGTAACCTTGAGCCTTGGTTGGCCAAGTATGTATGAAACACCGATCTTGCATGGTCGGGTATGCTATGTAAGTACTATGTATATGATATGATGATGTATATGATATAGATATGTGAAGGAATACGAATATGATACGATATGAATGTGAATAAGGGCATGTATACGAATACGAGTACAGATATGGAACGGATACGGATATGGATGAATGTACGTAAATACGCATTAGAAATGGAAAGTCCTATTAAAGGCAAGTAAGTGCCTATGACGATGATATCACCATCTCCCATCTTGTGTTATTTCTTATGTTGCTTATTATGCTTCTATATTGATATTGATCATGCTTTACATACTCAGTACATTCTTCGTACTGACGTCCTTTTGTTTGTGGACGCCGCGTCATGCCCGCAGGTGCACAGAGAGACAGACTTGATTCGTAACTACATCCTCGGAGACTACATAGCAGAGCTCCATTTCATTCGGAGCTATAGCTTTTGGGTACTTATTCTTTTGTGTACATAGTATGGGCATAGCGGGGTCCTGTCCCGCTTATGTGAGATGTTATACTCTTCTTAGAGGCTCGTAGACATGTGTATATGGTTAGATATATCTGGCCTTGTCGGCCTATATTTTGTATATCATTTTGATAGCCTTGTCGGCTCATGTACATTGACGTGGTATAAATGCCAACCATGATATGAAAGCATTGTCGTCCAATGGGACTAGCATGAATGATGAATAAAAATGTATGTTTAATTATGCGGCTCACCTAGATGTAAGGATAAGTGTAAGCCAAGGGGGTGCCCGGGTGGACTAGCACCGGGCGCTCATCGCGGCCCCATAGACGGGTCGTGACAAAAGGAATCTTATTTGAAGGCTGCAAAAAGAATTTTAAGGTATCTCAATGGAACCTCAGATCTAGTCCTCTTCTATCCTTCAGGAGATAATTTTAACTTGGTTGGATATGCTGATGCCGATTATGTTGGATATTTGGTGGATAGAAAGAGCACATCTAGAATGACATATTTTCTAGGGTCATGCTTGATCTCATGGGGTACAAAGAAATAAAATTATGTGGCTCTTTCTACTGCTGAAGCTGAGTATGTAGTTGTTGCCTCTTGTTGTGCTCAACTATTATGGATCAAACAAAAACTTGAGAATTTTGGTGTACTTACTGATTGTGGGCCCTTGTTGTATGATAATAAAAGTTCACTTAATATGGCAAAAAATCCAGTGCAATATAAAAGGACCAAGCACATTGACGTTAGGCACCATTTCCTAAGGGATAATATCCAAAAGGGTTTGATATGCATGAAGTTCTGCAAGATAGTGGACCAGGTAACAAACATATTTACCAAGGCACTGAGCAGGGAACACTTTGCAAGAAATCGTTTAAGTTGGGCTTAATCAAGCTCAGCCAGTTGCCTTTGTTCGATTTCCCTAAATGATTGGCTATGTTAAGAGGTAAGGTACAACGCTAAAAAGTATTTTTTTTGGTGGCATCTAACTCACTCTTATTGTTACAAGTATACGTACATGGCAGTTTCAGGACAACATAAGAATGGGTGACATTGCATTTCTCAGAGTTTTTGCATGCATTTTCAAAACTGCCAAGGAACCTGGTTCCTGTGACTCAGGATAGTAGTCTATTCAATACTTATATATTTGTTAAAGCACTTAAAGTGCCATGCCATTAATTCATTTCCCTCCTCAATCTCCAAAAGACACTCCCAACCTGACACCTGCTCACCGCATCCAATCACCCTCGGTTCCTTCTCTTCCTTTCAACCCAATTTCTTTTATCTCTCTCCTCACTGTAAGTCCTAAGTACTCCACTTTACTCTATCTATCACTGAACACAAGGGTGAAACTCCAACAACCTTCTATATTCTACTCTCCTTATGTCCTCTTGCTTCCAAATTGATCTTGTCTCAAACACGATTTTTCTTCTTCTATTGTACCAGAAAAGAACCCACTCTCTGACTATCCAAAAACCCAATTCTATCAGAATCAAACTCGCATGAATCATCTCCACAAACCCCAATCTCCACTGACCAAAGTTCCTCTATCACACTGACAAAGCCAATGATTTCTAGTCCCCTTAAGACTCGCAAACATCAAACCCCAAAGAAATTTGTATCCTCAATCCCTGGTTCTACTGAAAAGCTCACCTTGGAAGAGAGTAATCACACCGTGTCAGTCTTTAAATACCTTCAAAATACTGAGGAAATAGAAGAAAAAGATGATGACGTCAAGGTTTCTAGCCAAACTACGGTGGCTACAGTTGTGGGTACAAAGGACCAAGGTGGTATTGCTGAAAAATCGACCTCGGGTGACATGCATAAGAATGCCAGTGTTGGTACTGCAGAGGAGGCAAAAAATGTTTCAACTAAAGGCAAGTCTACGGGAAATCCGACCAACTCAGGTAATCTCATCCCTTTTAGTAGTGATAAAGGAGTAAACGAGTCTTCAATAAAATTTGATGGTCTTTATTTGAAAAGCAATTGGATAGGTCCAATATTTTGGACAGTGAGGATGAGATTGTGGATAGTTTTGTTGATGCCTTGCAGGCTGAATAAGGCAGGGCAGGGTTTCATGGGGAAATAAAAATGGGTAGGTAAAGGGCGAATTGAATGAGGGCCTGGTTCCTCAACCCAAGAAGAGTCTAAGTTTTCTGCACTCAAGCTATCTCCTATTTGGGATGAGACACCAGGGTCCTCCGGGGCAAATTTGGATGATGAAATAAATCCTTTAGTTGTGTCTACCATTATTGCACCATTGGGAGATCCTTCTCCTAAACAGGAACCTGGTTCCACCAGTCCTCCTTAGGAAGTTATTTTCAATGATAATTTTATCATAAGTTTAGTGTTAGGAACCTCTGGTGCTATGAAATAAGGTGTTATCAACAAAAATAAACACATTGCTTTTAGAGCACCCACTACCAAGCAAAAGAAAAGGGGTCAACTTGAGTCCGCTCTAAAGGCTAGTAAAGACAAGAGTGTTATGAAGTAAAAGGAGGACTATAGTAAAAAATAGGCTTGTTGATGAGGATGAGGAGACATATATGGAGAAATCCCCATGTGCTAGAAAGAATTCAACAAAGAAAATAGAAGAGAAAGGAAAGACAATCATTGACAAGGATGCAGTAGTTGATGACTGTGAACAGGGTAAAAAGAAGAAGAGTGTGTCTCGACCTCTTAAGAAAAGAAAGAGTAGTGTGAATGAGGAACCTATTTCCTCCAAGAGGCAAAATATTAGGTCTTCTGAATTGGAAAGGCTCAAAAACTACTGTTAGGTAGAGTGTTTGACTCTGATATTGGTGACCAGTATGGGATGAAGAAGTTGCTTAAAATTGTTGAATTTCAACAATGGAATCATCTCTTCGTCCCACCTGCTCCTAGTGTGTTTGAAAAAAAAGGAGGCAGAATTTTGTGCCAACTTGTGCTACACTGATGATCACACCTTGGTTTTGTCTGTGAGTGGCACAAATTTTGAAATGGATGAAGCTAGGCTAGGAGAGATCATGGCACAAATTTTTAAATGGATGAAGCTAAGCTAGGCGAGATCCTTAGTGTCCTAACTGCTGGTCTGAAATAGTGGAAGGAAAGGCTTCATAGGATTTTAAGGAGCTGATTGTCAAAAGGGAAGGAACTACTACAAGGGAGTAGGCTTTTCAAGAAGACACTTAAGTCTGAGTATCAACTCTTGTTTGAGCCGGTCAAAAAGCTCTACTCCTACAAACTAAGAGAATATCAATTGCCTCCATCTTGGACCTATTTCTCCTTGAGGCACTAGCAATCTTCAATCCCATGAGTTTGTCAGCTCTCATGATAGAGCATACCATAAAGTTTGTTATTGCAAGAGAAGGAAAGCACGGTCTTCCATATGTGTTCTTTATAACCAGGGTCTTTAAGGACTTTAAGGTCAGAACTGGAAAAAACCACTGTAGGAACTCGAAAGCAGATGATCACCATAGGGACATTAGAGGAATGTGAGTGTGTACCAAAGAAAGGTAGTGTTGGCAGCAACTTAACCATTGCTAGCTTGATTGAAGCAGAAGGGAAAGCCTACTGAGATTCAAAGGCTCTAGGCCGACAATGCTCTCCTGCGAGCCCAACTTGTTGCAAAGCCGTAGGGACCCGATCCTAGTGGTGAGGTGGAGGCTGCTAATACTGAGTTAAGGGCTGAAAATGCAAAGTTGATACAAAGGATTGATGAGCTTCGTGATCAAATGGTGCAGGATCAAAGAAATGCTAGTGAAAGGGTTGATTGAATACTCAAGGCTCTAGCTCTTTAGTCCTCTTCCTATCGTGTCTTCAATCCCTATATTCCTCAGCCTCTAAAAATCTTTTATCTGCTCTGCTCTTTTGGTCGTTTAATTATCATATTTTTTGCTATTAAGACTATTGTTTTAATATGATTAATCATTTCTTGGCAATTACTCTGGGTTATGCAATGCTTGCTTTACATTGTTATTCCTGTTTTCTGCTTATGATGTGTTGTCCAAGTGGCCATGAGTTAATGCCTGAATTTCTTTTTGCTTATACCGCTTGGCTACTCATTTCAATGATGCCAAAAGGGGGAAAATAAGGGAAATTGATATGCTGATCTCCCAAAACAATGATGTTATTGCTGCTAACATATTGTTTGCTTGAAAGATAGGCCTGATCCACAGGGGGAACAAGTGGGAATCTGGTTCTTAGGGGGAACATCAATTCTGGGTTTCTAATCATCAAAAAGGGGGAAATTGATAAGATATGCTATTTGTCCAAACTATCGAGGAACCAAATAGAGACCAGGTGCTCGATCAGGTCCATTGCATGTCGTACAATCAACTCTACAGCTGTAAACATGCGGTACTGCATCATTGGCAGAACCGCAGCAGTGCAGCTGCAGTTTGCTAGAGGCCAAACAAAAGGCTGAGATGTCCCTGTCCATTTTCACATGATCCTTACATGCTCCTCAATATATAAACAACATGTTACAGTGCTAAACCTAACACTTGCAAATCTGAAAAAAAAAAAAAAAAAGTATTTTTCTCAAGTGCTAGCTGCTACTGCTCTCTAAGTCTTGTCAAGAACAAATCTGCTACAAATTCAAGGACCAGATTTTGAAACTGAAGATGTCTTGTGTCCTTAGGTTTGTTGAATCTTGGTCTTTTTGTCCTTTAATTGTAATCCTACTGTACTTTCAAGAAGTGTTATTGTAGGACAGATTGTAACTTTTGTTATTTGATTTTTCTTGGCTAGAGTTAGTCAAGATTTGTAGCTTTGCAATAGAGTTATTGTATAGGTCTTACAATAGAGTTATTGTAAGGGGTGAGGGATTAAGAGTTTAATTCCTATGTTGCAAGAGTTGTAATCTGAAGTTGCTCGATTAGTGAAGTTGAAATCCTACTCCAGTGGATCATAGTTTTTAATCCTTGGAGAAAGGAGTTTTTCACGCAAACATCGTATACAAATTTACTTGTTGTCTTTTATCTGAGGAAACAGATAGAGAACCTGGTTCTCTATACTGTTTAGTGGACTCATAGTTTACATGAGTCCCCAATTTAACTTGTGAGATGACATGTGGAGGACATGTTAGCAACTTTGGCATAGCAAAACTATTGAAATGTCACTGAATTAATTCATTGCTCAAAATATAGGAGACTGGGTACCACAGAATAAATGACATCAAGTAATTATGGTCTCAACTTTTATCCAAAGTGCTTTTGATGCCATGCTTTACCATATTTATATAAGATTATATTTATTAATCTAAAAGATTTTAAGTAACACTATTTCCTGGAAAAAAGTATAGTCCTGAATGATTCATTTATGCAAAAGTTGATATCAATAGCTATGGTGTCGTGCTGATTGAAATACAAAATATTTCACAATTTATTTCACTAGAGCACAAGATTAAAGCTATGGGTGAATTGACTCATCTTGCAATTCAACAATGTCACTTGTGGATGACCAGTTACTTAGACCAGATGAGAAACACTTAGCTTAAAAAAAGCACTGTATTTTGATCCTTAAAGTAGCAATACATTGTACGAAACACGCATCTTAACAAAAGATCAATGTGACGATTTAGTTGCTAGATTCAAGGAAACTAAGAGTGTATTCGAAACAAACAACACTAGATATCAATCGGCGATGAAATCCTAACACTCCATACTTCTTCCGTTTTTCTATTTTCTTTAAATTCAAGCTCTTAAATTTTCTACCTAGATAGTTTCTTGTAGACCATACAGTTATAAATGGCGACTAATGATTATGTTGTTGTACTCAGATCTCCTTTATTTTAAAGTCTATAGCAAGGTAAACTCATGACTTCATTTAGTTTGATCAATCAGTAATAAAAAAAGAACTAAATAAATAGTGAAAAGAATCATATATGCATAGATACTAATTGATTCATAATATTATTTAAACAGCATACATCGATATCTATTTTTAGTATAATGATGGAGGGATGCTTAGGAAATTAGACAAATAAAAATGATCTTGTTGTTACACAAGAAAGTATAACATGCCATGGAAGAGTATATTAGATTGGTAAAGAACGAGAAAAAGGAAAAAGGATAAATACTTTAGTTATACAAAAATATGGAGATTAAGTTTTAATTCTTAAAACAAACTTGGATCTTCCATAAAAGAAACGCGTACACAAGCTTTCAGTAGCATTATATAACAATAGTCCCCAAAAATGTACTATTACTTAATTAAGTACGAAGTAAATGCGCTTCTATCCCTTCAATTTCCAATAGCAACGAAATCCTGCAATAACATCCGAGGAACAATTAGTGATGGTTAAGTGCCACTGAACTTTATAACTTTTTTTTCTTTCAGAAATGGATATGAAAATTAAATTACCTAATGTCAGGTCATTAGGTCATCTAATTACAGGAAGAAAGCTTCTCTTTGATCTTTTCCAGTGCAGCTACAACATTAGTCATATTCATCCTTTCAACTGCAATATTAGATGTGCAATTCACAGCTAACTCCATGATGGATGAAATACATTGCAGCTTTTGACTTAAATTTTGTTCATCTAGTGTTAGTAAGTCAGCATCTATGATTTGATCCAACTCATTAGGAAGTAAATTATGCACACAGCTTCTCAAATTCGTATCTCCAGTGAACATTTCATCATTAGGTTTCTTTTTGGTAAAAGTTTCCAACAGCATGATACCATAACTATAAACATCTGACCTTCTGGATACAAGGCCTTCCAAACCATACTCTAGAAAAGGAAAATTAAAATATGTCAGCCAATAGACTTAGGACTCGTCAATCCATATCTTTATTACAATTTAAATAAGGAATTCACCTGGAGCAATGTAACCAATTGTGGCAAAAGTTGTAGTATGAGCAATAGATTCTTCCTTCGTTAAAAGTTTAGAAATGCCAAAGTCGGTTAGGTGCCCCACCATGTCGTTGTCAAGTAACACATTGCTAGGCTTCAAATCACAGTGAATAATCGGTACAGAGTAACCATGATGGAGATATTCTAGAGCAGATGCAACATCAACCATGATATTCAATCTTTGCATTATATTTAAACAATAATCTTGAGAATATAGAAACTCGTCTAAGCTCTTATTTGGCATGTACTCAAGTATCAATGCTTTAAAATCCAAGTTACAGCAGCTGCCAATAATTTTGATGAGATTTCTATGACGTAGACTGCGCAAGATTTCACATTCTCTATCAAAGGTTAGAAATGTACCTTCCATCTGCATGTTGAAAACTTTAACAGCTATTACGATCCCATCAGCCAATGTTCCTTTGTAAACAGAACCAAAACTTCCACTACCTAGCAAGTTATTTCCATCAAAACTCTGAGTTTCTCTTTGAAGTTCATGGTAAGAAATTCTTTGTGGTGCTACCCCAGGTGACCACTCATCTTCAGCTTTGACTATTTTACCCTGACGTCTCATCAATGCAAAAACTATTCCTGAAATAAGCCCTATTACAGAGATAACTGAAAAGGCAATCCATATCAGTCTTCTTTTCTTTGAAATTGAACGGCTCTTTGAATTAGAACAACAAGCTGGGACATGCTTTTGAGGGTTACCACACAATCCTTCATTCGATAGGAACGACTGGTAAGACAGATTAACAAAAGGACCTCCATTTGGAATTTCCTCGTGTAACCTGTTGAATGAGACATTAAAGGAGTGTAGTTGCTTAAGTGCCTCTAATGACTTTGAAATCACACCGGACATATTGTTATAGGAAAGACCCAATGCTTCCAAATTTATGAGTTCCCGGAATGTCTCAGGAATAGATCCTTCAATTCTGTTGTGAGCTAAAGATAGTTGAATCAATTTATGTAGACCTCCTAGTGTAATTGGAATGCTGCCTGAGATTTGGTTCCATGAAAGATCCAGAAGTATTACAGCTTTGAGGTTTCCAACTTCTAGTGGTAGAGAACCATTGAAGAAATTTGTAGACAAATTCAGCTTCAAGATGTCTTTAAGGTTCCCTATACTTGAAGGTACGCTAGCAGTGAAGTTATTGGAATCAAGATAAACCTCTCTTAGGGAAGTCACATCCCCCAAGCAACTAGGAATACTTCCCCACAGATGATTTTGTGAAAGGTTTAACAAACCCAATTGGGATAGCTCACACAATCCATTTGGGAAAGGACCACTAATTCTGTTTGCACCAAGTAAAAACTGTTGAAGGTTTTTCAACGAGCTTATTGTCGTCGGGTTAATGCCAGTCAAGTTATTGTCTTCCAGCTTCAAATAAGATAATTTTATGAGATTTCCAATTTCAGTTGGAACATGACCCATGAGGTTACAACCTTCTGCTGAAAATATTTGAAGAGAAGAAATATTGCCAATGGATTTAGGAAGCATTGCATTTAGGGGATTGAAAGACAATATCAATTCTCTTAAGTTTTTCCAATTGGACATAGGAGTGATAAAGCTCAAATCACTTGTGAAGGAGTTGCCATACAAGTTGAGAACTTCTAGAAATTCTAAATTTCCCAGGGATTCGGGAATTGAACCCCTAAGTTCATTTCCACCAAGGGCGAGTATGGTAAGCATTGACAAGTTTGAGATGGAACTTGGTAAAACACCATCAATGTTATTGTCAAGTAGATGAATTTGTTCAAGATAGGGTGGCAAATGCTCTATAATGGAAGAAAGACTACCTGAAATGTGGTTTTGTGAAAGTGAAAGTGATACAAGCCCTGACATATTAAAGATACCAATAGGGATCGAACCGCTAAAGTTATTCTGATCCAATTGAAGGTACAACAACTCCTGAAGGTTACCGATTTCATCTGGAATTATACCTGCAAAATAATGATTAGGATCAATAGAAGTATCTAGAAATTTGGAATTTCAAAATTCGTTCAGCAAATATATTTTTGCATACCTGCCAAGTTGTTATTTCGAAGATTAAGCCAGATAAGCATAGTTAAATTTCCAACCTCTTTTGGTAAAGGTCCTTGAAGCTTGTTATCACTCATATATAAATTCGCAAGTGATGAAATGTTGGATATGGTTATTGGGATTGAGCCTGTTAGATTATTGCTTTCCATGGCTAAACACAACAAGTTATGAAGATGACCAATCTCGTTAGGTATTGTGCCTGTCAAAGTACCAATTAGTAATATCATAAGAGTTCATATTTTAACAAGAGTTTAACTTCCATACTATACTCATATAAAAACAAACCAACCATATATAATCTATTGGTAGTTGGCATTAGCTGAAGCAACATAAGTGAAAACCATTACCCTAAAGTTTGTTTTAAATATCAAACGGAATACTAAATGTTTTCGATCATTGGCCAACTACAAGTTTTTTTTTTGCAGACCATTTTACACTTTATTCTCCTTAACGTTAACTTCGACAAAACTCAGTTTCCTAACCATTACATATCACACTATATGTAATCAGACAAGAAATGCTAAGATGGTGGTTCTCTAAAACCAATAATTCCATGCGCAAACTGTTACTTCAGGCCCTACCTCTGGTCATAATATGGAAATTATGGAAAGTTAGGTGTAGCATAAAATACTCATAGGAAAAAACCTCCATTTATAAGATGGTACATCTGATTTGTCATGAAGATTCTTCACAAGCAATATAAACATATCAACATAGCCACTCCCTAGAGACAACTTGTTCAGATGATAGAAAATGCTAAGCCACAACTGAAGATCACCCAAGTCACCCGCAATTTACCCTCAGAAGGCACTGTTTAATTGAATTGATGATTGGTGCTCCCGAGGCAATTTCAGAGTTAGTGGCGGTGGTTGAATTATCATGGAAGATGGTGAATTAAAGCATTATTATTTTAGTTATATTGAAACGAGTTTAGAAATGTATTTGTTAATATTTTTGAAGTCTTGCATAGCCTATGAGTTTTGTAAGAGTGGGTTAGAGTCCCACATTGCATGGGGAATGGACTGGTGGTTTGCTTATATGGACTTGGGCAATCCTCCCCTCTTGAGCTAGCTTTTGGGGTTGAGTTAGGCCGAGGTGTCATATCTTTACATGGTATCAGCGTCAGGTCCATTCTCGTTTGGGCTCCTGCTCCACGCTCTAGTTGGGCCTAGGCGTGAGCGGTGGGGGGAGGGGAGGGGGGGAGGGGGTGTTGTTAGAGTCACATTTTGATTAGGGAATGGACTAATAGTTTGCTTATATGTGCTAACCCAGTGAAAAAGAAAGAAAGGATGAGGCCAAAGTGGAGCCACGAATGAGTTAAGACATCTAGTCAGGAATCCAAGACATAATATGCATAAAGCTTATATTAAATATCACTTCTATCATGATTTGTTGGGTTGTTTGGAAGTAAACTTGTGTTTACAGTTATGGAAATCAGAAAAAAATTAGTAGGTATAAAGTGGAGCAGCAGGTGGAACGGACAATACAAACAGCATCTCAAAAGAGCTTACCAGGATGTAGACTCACCTTCCCATGGAAAGATAACTTGGTAAAAATGCAACTTGTGCCCAGAATATTGGTGGTCTGTTGGAACAAACCAGAACCAGGAATTCTCAAGCTCAATACAGATGGAAGGAAATTTCAACAAAAACAATGAAAAGACAAGGCAGGACTTGGAGGGGCTCAGAGGTGAGAATAGACAATTGATCATGGCTTTCGCCATACCAACTCAATATTCTAGCCACAATATAGCAGAAGCTAGGGCAACCTGGTATGGAGTAAACTGGTGTATACAAATGGACACAACAATCTCAATATTGCATTGGACTCCATGGTAATCATTGAGATGCTTAAGGACAAGAAGGCAAGTAGCTTCAGATTCAATAGGATTATTGAGGAGACATCAGATTTGCTTAAACATGCTACTGTCAAGTTAACTCGCTTCTATAAGGAAGCTAATCAACTTGCAGATTGGCTGGCTACAATGGCATTAAAATCTCAAGATAACAACATATATTTATCAGAGCATGATCTCCCTAATGGTGCAAGAGGACCCTTACTCTTAGATAAGAGACAAGTGCCTTCCATTAGATCAAAATTTGACAAGGGACTGTTAGGTAGGCGAACTTCATGTGTAGAACTTGAATGAGTAATAAGTTGTTTGTTGTTGTAAGCTCACTCTTTCTGGTAGATAGGATCTATCCGTGTGATGTAATTTAAACCTTTTGGATGAAATGCAGCACGGCTATCAACTGGGAAAATTTAAAGAAAATGTCAGGAATCAAATACTTAGGTAAATGAACAGGAGGTGATGATATTGCCAAACGCTGTCCAGATGGTTTCAAGACTCAAGGAAAGTTGTATGAATGAAATGAGTTAGGGCACATCAAAAGGATACGAGCCTAAACAACATTCAGGGTATGATAAGCTTTTATAAGATACTTACCCCTTACCTTGGACACTTATGAGCTATTGTTAAGTGAGAAATAAGGGTGGCATCTGTTAGTTTTGAGAGGTAAAAATTAGCCAATACACTAACGGTAAGAGCAGTTTTTAGACAAAAAATCAAATTTGAGGGTATAATTGCTCTATTTCCAATAGTTGAGGGGTTTTTTACCCATCAAATAGTATATATATATGCTGTAAGATTCTTAATTTTATGTGCGCCAAGCATAGTAGCTTAAATTCAGATTGTCTGATCCTTGCATTACGAATGTGATGAATGTTTGCAGATACCATTTGGTGACTCTGTACATATACAAGTCAAAATCTATTAATATAAGGAAAGTTCAAGTCCGAGAAAGATGTAACACGTACCTTCTAACCTGTTTTTCCCAAGATCCAAATTTTGCAGCAGCTGTAAGTTGCCTAGTTCTCTTGGAATTGTTCCAACCAAGTTATTTTGCATCAACAACAGGAGTTGAAGTTCCGAGCATTCAACTATGCTTCTTGGTATCTCTCCATTTAACATGTTTAAGTTAAGGTTAAGCTTTTGCAATCTTGGAAGGCGACGACACAAATCAGATGGAAGAGCACCAGTTAAACCAGCATTTTCCAGATCCAAATTCTCCAATGATGAGATGTTTAAGAATGCAAGCGCATTGGACCCATTAAGTGAATTGTACCCCAAGGCTAGAACTTTCAATCCCTGAAGAGTTGCTATTTCTATAGGAATATTTCCTTCCAAATAGTTGAAATTCATACTCAAGAATCTAAGATTCTTCAAGTTTGAGATAGAATTGGGGATGAACCCTTTGAAATCATTTGTTGCAATAGACAGCTTTCGAAGGTCTTTAAAATTACCCCAAAATGTAGGAATATATCCGAAGAATCGGTTGACACTAAGATCAATGACTCTCAATTTTCGTTAATGAGAAAATTCTGGCGGAAGTTCACCGTAGAGATTGTTGCTGTTTAAATCAAGTGAAATAAGAAAAGTGAGGTTGCCAATTTGTGGCGGGAGAGTACCAATAAGTCCCATACCTGAAATATTCAGTGCAGTAACTCGTCGGTGACGAGAGCCACAAGTGATCCCAATCCAGTTACAAACTGAAGTTGAAGATGACCAGTTTGTGGAAAGAATGCGATTAGGATCTGAAGTGATGCGGGCTTTAAGGCTAGAAGAGAAGATTGATCGGTGCTTATATTCATGGCGGCTATAATGTGAAGAAATATTAGTAACAAAAATATTGTTAATAGAGGAAAGGAGGACGAGGATGTTTTCTCCATTGATGATATCCTTGAGTCCTTGAAAGGAAATGGTTTGTTGCTTGGAGCTGATTAAATTTATCATTCATGAGAAGATAATGCTAACATTTCTATATTATTCAAACTAATTAAGAACATAATGATAGTTCGGTAGGAAGCTTCATGTAGAAAAAAAAAACAGGTTGAAAGATGTAGAAGATCTGGAACTAAATGCTAACACATGAAAAAGCATCTTCACCATTGCAGCCATGTTACATCTAATAACTTAATCGTAGTAGCTGTTTTGACTAATGACGTGCTTATTATTTAGAAACAAGTTGTTATAGTCCAGTATTGTTAATGCATCCTTATATAATTTTAACATAGTTGAACTGGTTAAGTCAATAAGTTGATAGCTAAGTAGCTAATAGGACGACCTTGAACCCATAATTATTGAACTAAATTAGCTACTTATAGAGAAGGAACCTTTGCTAATGAAATAATATAACTTGTAAAGTGACTCTTGATCAAGAAATTATCTTTACTTCATCTTGTGAAGATTTCAAAGACTTGAAGGTATTAGGGACTACAACATTTATCAACTTAAATGGCTTTCTTCCTGCGTCGACTGTGACCCTCTAATTTCCACAAAATGTGATGCCTATAAACCACGAGATTCAAACACATTGACATCAATATTGCCATCAAGCTTATGAGAACATTTGGAAATTTCTTTTATATTTATACTCGTCTTCAAGTGCTCTTGCTGGTACATTACAGTTGAGAAGTTAGAGGGTCAACGAAAAATTAATTAGATCTTTCAAGAAAAACCACCTTGGCTGGCTGATAATTACAGACTAAAAAGATCCAATCCCGAGATCATTCGGTTAGCTTGATCGATAAGCTTGAAGTTTCTGGATCTCTCTTGAAGAACATTTGTTTGGTGAAATGCCAAAAGGACTAGAACGCCTAAATTAACATACCTCTATAGTTTTGTCGATGGGAATCTCTCTGACACTTTAAAAAGAAAACCTCTATAGAAATCATTATCTTTCAATAAGATGCAAACTGAAATCTCCTGTGGGTTATTCACTAAGTTGGCGTTTGGACATAAAAAAGGGATATTTGAGAAATTAAAAGGACCCCATGTATACATCACAGATTGCAGTGCAATCTCAAAAACACAACAGAGAGAAGTTTATATATAATGCTACACATTCTCCTTGATCTAAGGCTAAGCATTTAGCTAACAAAAAAGTTGGTCTTGTCATATTTGATCCTAATGTTAGGAATCTGCCTTCTATCCAATACAAAAGGTTTTTTTAGCACCAAAAGGCGTCTGATCATAGTTGTTGTAGAGATTCTGCTCACTCAAAGTTGTGGCTAATTTAGCAAAGACAATCAGCCACTTTGTTGGCTTCTCTGTAGCAATGTAAGAAAGTGATAGCAGTATTGTTAGTCAATTCTACAGTATCCTCTACAATGATCTTCAAATTAAGATTTTGAGTGGTCTTGCTCTTCATCATATCTACAATAAGAAGAGAGTCCATCTCAATGATGATGTGTTGGTATCCACTGTCTCTGCACCACTGTCTTTGCACCAATCAACAGTACCTAGCAGCCAAAGCTTCTGTCATGTTATGATCTCTACAATGAACTGGTGCAGCAAAAGCAAACAAAAAATTCCCATTGTTGTCCCTAGATATTCCACCAATGTCCGCCTTCCCACTCTCTTTCAAAAAACGTCCATCAGTGTTGACCTTTATCCAACTATTCTAAGGAAAGCTCCAAGTCACAGTTTTGATGATTGTTTTGTGCCTCCAAGTCACACTTTTCACTTAGAAAAATTGGTCAAAGCCACTTTATCAAATTGGACACTCATCATCAAAAAAAAAAAAAAAAAAATCAGTCCACTGTATAACCAATTGTTTTTTGAAAAAAAAAAAAAAAAAGAAGGAAGACTCATGTCCCAACGAGACCTTAAATTTACTTCTCAATGTCTTTCCTTCAAGATGAAGAACAATGCACTTTATGTCAATCACAAGACAACCTACCTCAGAGTAAATTTAATTGAGGATTAAGGATTAGTACACTTGTTATATATCTCATTTTTGTAATCAGAAACGAATCTAGGATTTCTAAAATATGGGTTCACCACTAAAAAAAAAAAAAAATGTATTAAGTGGGAATTGATCCTTAGTCATCTAGGTAAATAACTCAACCTTCAACCAAGTGCACCATTTAGCCTTCTTGTAACATATATTCTGGCTGTTAATATTATACCAATTTTAAAAAATATATACATAAAATACCTAATTTTACGGAAAGACCATGTGTTCACGTGAACCAAAATTAGTACATAAAATCGCCCCTGTTTGTAATCATGGTGCTGTACCAAAGAGTTTGGAAACGAAGAAAAAAAGTGTGGTGGATCAACAGCACACCTTCAACACATAGCAGTGAATAAAATTATCATTCTATGAATTTATAATATAGAACTATTTTAGGTGCTTTAAGCATTTTTGTAGTGTTTAGGTAAAATAAAAAAATATTTTTAAGCACTTATTTCTAAGCCAAAATAACAAAAATAAATTAAAAGTTATAAGCTAGAATTCCTAACTTATGACTTTTGACTTATAAGCAAAATTCATAAGCTCATCCAAACGGGCTTATAGTCAATTTATCAAGATATAAAGGAATCCTGTTTTGATGCAGTCATTTTCATGGTAAGAGTATTCAATGTGCAGCAAGAGGACTAAATCACTGAAGCTCCCATGCTGAATGTCTTGTGTGATGGAAAACAACATACTATAAATGTGGAAGCAGTTCAAGAATGACTTAACTATAATCTAGACAACTAGTAATTTCGAGATACATTAAACATAAACCGAAATGCCCCTTGAAGCATGAATAAAGATCGTTAAAGCCCCAGTTTTATGGTCTTCTGTTGTTTTAGTCGAATAATTCACGAACTCTATAATACTTGTATGGTCAAGTACTTCTCTCCAGAAATCGTGTATTTTTTAATGGCGGAATAAGACACTTTATGTAGTCGCACATGAGAAAGTTATAAAATATTTTCCCAAACATACTAAGCAACTGCTAGTACACGCTTTTTAATTTAAACCTGTCTCTCAAACGTACAAGGTAATTGCTAGGTCTTACTATGCACCATGTCGTATTAAGTCCATAAAAGGACTAGCTATGGCCACCATAACCAATTAGATATCGGATTCGAATTTTTCATAAAGTCTGATTATGAAATTAAATTTGTAACTCAAGTAAATCATCGTCTTAACCAAATAGGAAAAAGTTTATAGGTGATGCGATATAGGTGTAAGATATTTAACATGATAAATTCAAGATCGGACATGATAATAGGACAAAAAATATATAAAGATTAGTAGGATCGAACGACGTACACGTTTGAGCCATAACAGACTAGGCCTTCCTTGCTGTTGGCCTTCCTCAAGAAGGTGGCGTTTAGAGGCGGATCTAAGATTTAAATTCTAGGGGTTCAACTTCTTAAACTTTTAGTACTAAACCATTATGTTTCTAAAGTTATGGGTTCATATCTACTATTTATTGTAATTTTAGTAAAATTTTACACATAAATTTATACCCCGCATCGAAAGTTTGGGGTTCAATTGAACCCCAAGTTATAGTGCTCCATCCGCCTCTGGTGGCATCAATGGGACAGCTCCCATACACTCACTTGATATCATCAGGGGGGATTTTAGGTATAAAAAGTGGAGCACATGAACACATGGTCTCTCCGTAAAACTAGGTATTTTATGTATATATTTTCTAAAATTAGAATAATACTATCTGCTGGAACACATGTCACAAAAAGCTAAATCGTGCACTTGATTGAAGGTTGTATTATTTACCTAGAGGTCTAAGGATCAAGCCCTACATAATACATTTTTTTTTTTTTTTTTAGTGGTGAACCCATGTTTCAGAAATCCTAGATTCGCCTGTGGATATCATCATAGAGAAGATAAAAGCATTATACGGGGTCAGAGAGGAACCTAGATATAAATTGGGAACCTTAATGAGCCCTCCCATTACGGGCCTTATTGGGTTACTCCTACACTTACCACCTCACTAGACTCACCTAGCACATAAAGTGCACGACCCAATACCAATTATCACGCTATAATTTGGCTCACATTTAGGACCATCATACAATCCGAAACAGTTAAAATAGTTTTTTTTTTTGCGTGGATTGCCCATCTTTTGGGGTGGTCTTTAATTTTTTTCCCCTCAAATTGGTGGTCTTTAATATTTGTCCTTCGCTTAACACCCAGATGTCCTGAGTTCAACTCACGCTCAGTCAAAAAAGAAAAATGGCAAGGCATAAGTTGGGATTCCCAAGACAGAAGTTGGGATTCGCAAAGGCATAAGTTGGGGTCCAACTTATGCCTTAAGGAAAACTTTTACCCAAAATTAGTCCTTAAGGAAAACATCTGTTAAGGCCTAACTTTTGCCCAAAGTTAGGCCTTAAGCCAGAGGTTTGCAAAATTCCAGCATTTTTTTTTTTTTTGCCTTAAAGCAGAGTTTAAAACCCAACTTATGCCCTGCGAATCCCAACTTATGAATTTTTTTAAAATTTTTGACTAAGCGGGGATTCAACCCCGAACCAAGTGGCTTTCAACGAAGGGCAAAAATTAAAGACCTCTGATTTGAGGGACAAAAATTAAGACCACCCCCGGTGAAGGGAAATCCTGCAAATTGCCCGTTAAAATATAAATAAAATACTTTAAATAATGTAAGTCCATTTTTCCAACATTCTCCCATTTGGGCGACATTGGCAAAAACTTCATTTTCGAAAACAAAACCTTTGAATTTCTTGAAAAGAGATTTTTCTGAGTTGATGAAGGAAAATATTTGTGGCTGCATTTTTAAAAAACAATCCATAAACTTTAATCGACCTTTGCAGTGTCAATCTGAAATATTGGACTACGGTGGTCTATGTGTTCTTTAGAATACAAGACCTGCTATAATGACAATATTTTCAATTAAGCTAACAAGATCATGCTCTAGTAGTGTAGTAAGCAATTGTGCCACGTGTATATATATATATATATATATATATATATATATATATGTACTCATGCACTATTACCTTATCGGTCCTTCATATGTCATAACAGCATATTAATGATGCACCTCTTGAGCGAACCAGTTTCATCTCAAGATATTGTATTACTGAATTGCATCATACACCAGACATGAATGCCCTCTTGGACGAATCCAATTTCATCTCAAGATACATATTATCGAAATGCATCCAAAATATAGAGAAACTAATGTTGCAAGCCATTGCACATTTGGATTACCTCTTGGGCAAACAAATTTCCACGTCAAGATAGTATGATGTGATTAATCAATAATGTGAACAATAATGAAGATAATCATAACATAAAATATCAAAGTAATGCACATTTTATTTCATCTAATAAAAGTTTACAAGAATAAAATATTACAGATTCTCACTAACTCAAAGAATCAAAATACTCTGACACACCCATATTAGTTACATGAAGTTTAAAGTCAATGGACCTGAGACCCATAGTTAATGGATGAGTTAGCATTGCGTCTATTATAATATTATGGATAACAATGTCTCCTTGTCTTATCAAGATACTGAATGTCAAGAACTTAATCCGCATGTATTTAGTGCCACTACTCAGCTTATTATTTTTGGAAAAGAACACAACTACATTATTGTCACAGTACATCACAATGGCGTCTGAATCAAGTCAACAATTCTGAGTTCTCCAAAAAAATTCGAAGCCAAACAACTTGCATAGATGCACTATAACAAGCTACGAACTCAACATACATAGTAAAAAACGTGACCAATGTCTACATAACACTTTTTCAAGATATGACACCACCAGTAAGTGTGAAACATAACAGAAGGGAATTTATAGTCATCTTGGCACCCGCCAAAATCAGCATCTGAATAACCAACAACTCAAGACTCTCAATCTTTCGATATATCAACATGTGGTCTTTAGTCTTCTGAAGATACTTGTTACTCCTCAGAAAATTTTCCGTTGATGCACAATGAATAGACTAACGAAGAGCACGAAGTATACGGTATTTCGATAAGTAAGGAATGACATTTGATAACGCTAATTAAAACTTCAAAGACGTTCGAGATAAGGGAAGAAAGTTTGCCCAGAGAAGGTAAGGCTTACGATAGGTATCGAAAAGGAATTACGAGTAACAAGTTAACGAGGACTTAATAATGCTTTGGAGAAGAGTTATAACGTCCCTTAGATTGTTAATGAGGTGATAACAAGTGCTAAGAAGGTTCCATAAGGATTGGAGATCAAACGAGACGACGAGAACGAACCTCAAAAAACTGGGGATTATACGGCCAAACATACTGGCCGTATAAAACATACGGACCGTATGTTGGACCGTACAATCAGCCCAGAGTGGCACCCCTCTCTGGAACAAACCTACGGCCAGACATACGGTCAGTATAAATTATACGGACCGTATGTTGGTCCGTAGAACTGGTCGGGACAGATTTGGTGTATTTAATGAGGGATCCAAGTTTCATTTCATTTCATTTCCCTATCACACCCCTTCTCTCTAAAACATCTCTCTACATTTCTTCCACAAGAATTCAAGAGATATTAGTGATCAACAACATAAACTAAGTGAATCAAGTGTAAGAAACCCATTAGAGATCATCCAAGTCAAGAAATCTCATTGGAGATGAACTAGGGTTTTGGCTCAAGTGAAGTATTTCCACCCAAAGCTTGTTCCTACAATATCTAAGGTAAGATTTATAGTATTACCATGTTGTTTAAGGTATTTGAAAGTTGGAACACTTGGATTGTAGAAGGATATAGAAAAATGGGTCATGAATGTGGAAATAGTGCCATTTTGAGTAATAGCTTGAATTGAGTCATGATTCTTGATGTGTTGTGATATGGATATGTTATAAATGATGTTAAGAACATGAGATAGGCAATGTATATGAATGAACGTAGTCGTGTGTTATGACCATGGATATGGGTGATTGGAAGTGAATTGAGAAATATAGATAATGTGGACAAATAAAGACTATTGTTATGATATTGTGAATGTATTATTGAAGTTTGGGAGTTGATTTACGATATGGAGGAATGTCGTATAAATAAAGGAGATGTTGTCCAATTTTCTCTAGCCTTAGTCATGTATGCTAGCTATCGGTTTTCTAATGATAGTATAACCCTAATGAAGGTAGAAACGTGAGCACTGAAGGAGAACGTGCGAGTGATAAAATAGTTGAACGGAAAGGTATGTAAGGCTAACCCTTCTTTCATAAGGCATGGTTCTTTGGCCAAATATCTATTCTTCTATGAGCCTATGATGCGCTCCAAATGATTCTATCTTCAAAAATCTACAAAGCTTATAATCCTTGATATGTATTACGATCGTACTAAATTCCGCATATGACGAATAATCCTATAAGGATAGACGTAGTGAACGACGATAACGATAATGATGACAATGATAGTAGTGATAATGCTAAAGATGCCTATAAGCTTATATGTATGTGTGCCTATGTATGGCTATTATGAAACCCCGAACTTATATGGCTGTTACACTCCATAATAATCTGTGCTACTTGTATTAAAACAAGAAAGAATGAGTTAAGAAGGTTCAAGGAAAGTTAATCGAGTTAGTAAGAATATCGTTATATATACATGGTTTCCTTAAGTATCCCAAGGCGACACGGTTACCTAAAGAGTGTGGAATCGCGCTATGAGTATGTATATGAAGTAATGCGAGTGACCTTTTAAAGTATTTGAGATTATTAGTAATGATATAGAGGGTGGACAAAAGATATGAATATACTTTTGCGATTGGAGTTTCGTCAAAGCTTTGTGAGTTCTCTAGTTATGTTTAAGGTTATTGTGAGTCTCTGGACCCTTCGAGATGTGTATATGGATTTTTATTGATGTATATAAGTGTGTATATGTATGCATAAGAGGTTACATAAGGTTGGAAGAGGATTAGAAGTTAAACGAAATGAATCGGAACAACTTCAGTAAAATTTCGGACCCGATTTTAGTCTATATTGTAGGAGGCATATATCCTTGAATATGAGGCGTTTTAAGGTGTTTCAAAAGCCTAAAATAAAGTTAATCGAGTCTAGTTTGTAATGCAACAAACCGCTCGTCAAAATGATATCGGGATAAGGAGATATGGACGATGCAAGTTGGGCTGGCAGGGCAGCAAGTTTGGACCCGACCCAAACACTCACATTTCGGCCCATGAGGCCCATTAAACTCAATAGATAAGTCACCACTTTGCCCTATATCATTTCACACGACCTAAAACAGATCCAAAACCCTTATTTTCTCTCCCAAACCCCCTTTCTAATTGATCCATCATATAAGCTAAATCCTAGACCCTTGACATGATATTAGTTAAAGAGAAGTTGTAGCTTAAGTTTTTTTTTTGTGTTGTTAAGCAAGCAGCTGGAAAGAGGAACAAGATTCTTGAAGATTCTGATTGCTAAAGGTAATTTCAACCTCCCACTCATGTTATCAATTTGGATTAAAGGTTTAATATGGTGTATACGTGAAGGAAACGTTGATATACAAGCTAGAGAGAGAGAGAGAGCATAAGCCATGGCATTCGGCCATAGCTAGCAAAATTGGAGCTCAAATTTGTTGATCCAAAAATCAGATTTTCTAGGTATTTCATCCCTTAGGAAGGTGATAATAACGTGGAGAATTCATTTGGAGCAACAAGAACAAGTATTAGTTCATTTCACAAATTCTAGCTAAGTGGAAAAAGCCAACTTGTTAAGGTAAGAGTTGATCATTTTTCTATGTGTTTGATGATGAAGTTGGGCGTGTGGGGAATATGCAAATGTAAATTGTATGTGTGAAATTATGTATCTTGATGTTGAAGCATAGTTGTAACTTGGTAACATGAATTGCACGAATGTTGGAATGTTGTTGAAATGTTGTTGAATGCCGTAGGGGCTGTTTTTAATTGAAATTTGATGGACTGATTTGAATTAATATTTTGGTTGTTGTAATCATAGATAATGTGATGAGAATGAAGGAATTTAATGGTTAGAGTTGGAGTTAAAATTGTTGTGGGTTGTTGTAAGGATTATAGAGATAATAATGTGATTTACTTGCATATGGATAGATGATGTGGTGTCGTGTGGCTGCTGTTGTATTTCCCTGAAATTTGCTGAAAAGATGGCATGAAATAAGTCGTAAGAAGTGTATATGGGCTGCTTGGTGTGTTGTAAGTGTTCGTTAGAATTTCGGGCATCGTTATGTTATAGTTTAGGGGCTGTTTTCGGCCCAATTTGGAGAAATTGTTGGATCGTTGGAAATATTATGTGAATTGTTTAGAATGTTCTTGAATGTTGTTAGTATGGGTTTGGGTTAGTATTTGAATGTATAGGCGTTGATGTTGGCTTGAAGGTAAGCCGTTGAATTGAATATTTGGAAAGTTGTCGAATGATGAAAAAGAGAGTATTAATGTAATATTGTCTTTCGGATTGGTTATTGGAGTTGCTAGGTTGGTTATTGTGGTTGTTGTTGTTGATTTTGAGCGAGTTAAATTCTCGGGATGGCCTATTTACAGGGGATGTGCTGCCGAATTTTCTGTAGAATTTAATGTTAGTTTGGAATGAATGGCTTAAGTGCCTATGTTTAATATTGGATATTCGTTGGCATATTTGTAGACCTTAGGGAGCCCGAGGCGTAGATTGGAATTTACTTTAGATTGGCTATCTTGGAGTGCGTACGAGGTATGTAAAGCGCAACCCTTCTTTCTTTTGGCATGCCTTAGTTTTCAATAGGCTATATCACGAGCCTCGAGGAAATTCCAAATTCGAAATCCGAGCACGTTATGATCCTTATATATATTTCTTGGCATTCTTATGTATGTTGTGATGAAGTATGAACAATTATGCCTTCTAAAGCATTGATTTCCAAACTTTGTACAAAAAGTTGTTTTAAAGAATTCCGTAACTACGAAATGCCATATCTTTTGCATAAAGGCTCAGATTGCTCCAATATTTTCATAAGAGTTTGCATGATGTATAATGAGTATGTTTTCCATGAGCGGACCCGATTCGGGTCGATACCCGTTCGTGGGTCCCGCGACTTTCCTTTATGTAATTCGGACGACTTTTGAAAGAATTTGGTATGATTATCATTTCGAATTTCAAATATGATCATTTTACTTATGTTTGAATTTATGATAATGATTTTATGCATATGACTACTCTTTTAACTACTAAACAATTTTTTTTTTAAATAATTCATTAAGTCTTATAAATTGTTTTGGCACTCGGAACGACTTCAGAAAGGTATGCTTCTGTAATTCATTATGACATCCGAAACTCACTTATTATGATCCCGTCTGACTTCATTGAATTGGTTTGTCATTGATATGCCTCATCGAGTCTCTGAAAATATTTATGATATTTTAACTGCATTTAGTTTCTCACTACTCTATTCGTGGATGCCCCAATGTTTCCCACACTGAACTCGGGCCAGGATATGTTGTCAAGCGTAATCCTCTGCATTGTTCGCCGTGCCTCGATGTGAGGGGGCAGGTATACGTGTACATGGGTTTGTGGAGTATGCTGTGCCATGTACACATGTTCTGATATGATTTGCCATGGCCATCTGATATGATGTACTATGTTACGGGGTTATGCCCCTATTCTGATTCTTCTGTGTTGTGGCACCAGCGTCGGGAGGGTGGCCACGTTCTGTTTGCCGAGTCCCTTGGCAGGGGCCGGATTTGATATGACATATGTTTCTGTACACACTCCGCATGTTTTGAAGATATGTATTTGATACTTTGGATTTTCTACTCACTTTTTCTGTACGTTCTGTACCAGTTATGATTTTGTTTCTGTAATTCAGGCTTTACATATTCAGTACATATTTCGTACTGACCCCCTTTCTTCGGGGGCTGCGTTTTCATGCCGCGCAGGTACCGACGACAGGTTTGCTGATCCGTCCGTCTAGGATATCTTTTCTGCCATTTGGAGCGCTCTTTTATTCAGAGCCCATCTTTTGGTACAGTTTGTCACTACTGTATATATATATTCTCGTTCATGGGTACGGCGGGGCCCTGTCCCGTTATATGATTCCGTCGGTCTGTTTAGAGGTCTGTAGACATGTTTGTGGGTTGGGGTCTTTCTGTACGGATGCGTGCATATGTTGTGTTTGGGCGATCCCATTTGTCGCGGCGGCCGGTCCGCATATGTTTAAATGTTGCTTTGTTGGCCCTGGGTGGTCAATGTTAGTATTATCTGTGCGCAGGGTTAATTTGGATAGTCTGTAAAACAAAGGAAACTCTGCCGAAATTTTTCTGGAAATTATCTAAATATTGAAATATAGCCTTGTCGGCTTTTGTTATATACTTGAATGCGTTTGATAATATTCGTTCTCAACTCTGTTTAAAAATGATGATTTAGTTGTATGTCCGTTTGGGTGCCCAAGTAGGGCACCAGTCGCGGCCCACGGGGTTGGGTCGTGACAATGGCCGGGTAGAATATATATATATATATATATATGTATATGACGATGCGCGCGCACCACTGCAGTTGGGTACGGGTAACACTGAGCCTTGGTAGGGCCAGGTATGTGTAACACTGAGCCTTGGTTGGCCAGGTATGTATGATCACCGAGCCTAACCATGGCCGGGTACGTGAAAAACCGAACCTTCGTGGTCGGGTATGCTATGTAAATGATATGTATATGATATGGATATGTATATGATATGGATATGTATATGTTATAGATATGAGTATGAATACGGACATGATACAAATACGAATAAGAATGTGTATAAGTATACGATTATGAATACGAATGTAAATGAGTACGGATATAAATACGGATACGGATACGGACGTATGTACACAATCACGTACTAGAAATGGAAAGTCTCTATGAAAGGCAAGTAAGTGCTTATGACGTTGATACTACTATTTCCCATCTTTTGCTATTTCTTATGTTGCTTATTATGCTTCTATATTGATATTGATCATTCTTTACATACTCAGTACATTTTTCGTACTGACGTCCTTTTATTTGTGGACGCTGCGTCATGCCCGCAGGTGACCAGGGAGACAGGCTTAATCCATAGCTATATTTCTCAGGGATTACATAGCGGAGCTCCATCTCATTCGGAGCTATAACCTTTGGTACTTATTCTTTTGTGTACATATTTATGGGCATAGCGGGGTCCTGTCCCGCCTATATGATATGACATACTCTCCTTAGAGGCTCGTAGACATGTGTATATGGTTAGATGTGTTTGGCCTTGTCGGCCTATATTTTGGACGTCATTTTGTCAGCCTTGTCGGCTTGTGTACATTGATATGGGCATAGTTGCTAATGTTGATATAAAGGTATTGTTGTCCAATGGGATTAGTATGATTCATGCATAGAAATGTATGATTTTATATGTGGCTCACCTAGATGTAAATGTAAAGGCATGCTAAGAGGTGCCCGGGTGGGCTAGCACCGGGTGCCCGTCGCGGCCCTCCAGTCCAGTCGTGACAAAAGTGGTATCAGAGCAGTTCTGTCCTAGGGTGTGTCTACGAGCCATGTCCAGTAGAGTCTTGGTTATGGGTGTGTTGCGCGCCACACTTATAAACAAGCGGCTGCGGGCATTTTAGGAATGATTGGCCTTCTTCCTTCATAATATCGTGCGATAGAGATATGATATAAGAACTTCCTTCTCCTTAACCGTGTATTGTGTATTTCAGAGATGCCTGTAAAGAGAAAGGATACAACAGCCCAAAGGGGCAAGACAATGGCAGAAAAGCGGGCTGAAAGAGCACCGCCAACAGTTGTAGAGGAAAGTGAGTCCCAGACTGCAGCTCAATCTCAGTCCTCCCAGAAAGTGCCTATTTTTTAGGAGCGTGAGGGAGCCTCAACCCCAGCTCTAGCACCTCCGGCTCCTCCACCGGATGCTTCAGGCCAAGATGTAAAAGAGGCCATTCATTTGCTTACTCAATTGGTTGTTGCTCAGACTCAGCGGCAAAGTACAGGGCAAGGTGATAGGGTTGTTAGTGCAAGGGCCCTTGATTTCATTAGCTTGAACCCTCTGGAATTCTTTGGATCAAAGCCGGATGAGGACCCTCAGAATTTTATTGATGGAATGCTAAGGACGCTTCGTTAGATACATGCTTCGGGCACCGAATCGGTGGAGTTAGCGTCATATAGATTGAGGGATATTGTGGTTCATTGGTACACGGCTTGGATGGCTTCACGGGGAGCCAATGCGCCTCCCCCGGTATGGAAATAGTTTGTTGATGCTTTCCTCCGACATTATTTGCCTCCAGAAGTTCGCCGAGCTAGAGCCGATAAGTTCTTGAATTTGAGGCAAGGAAACATGAGTGCTCTAGAGTATAATCTCCGCTTCAATTCTTTGGCCAGGTATTTTTCGGCCATGGTAGCGAATATGGGTGACCGAGTGCACCTATTTATGAAAGGCCTAGGGCCACATTTGATGGATAGGTGCTTGACCGCGTCCCTTCAGGACAACATGGATATTTCACGCATTCAGGCCCATGCTCAGAATTTCGTAGAAAGCCTACAACAACAAAGAAGTGAGCGTGAGCATGATAGGGGACATAGCAAGAGGGCTAGATCTTCGGGTCTGATGGGCGAGTTTAGAGGCGGGCACAGACAGCAGTTTTCTAGGCATTCAGGCCTTTCTATGACTAGTGCACCACGGTTTTCAGGCCAGAGATTTGATAGATCTACTCGTTCCGGGCCGAGTCAGAGTTTTTCGAGATCTCAGTTCAGAGGTGATTCGGGTCAGGCGAGGCCACCCGTACCACGATGTTCCCAGTGTGGGAAGTTACATTGGGGTCAATGCCGATTGAGTTCAGAGGTTTGCCATTCATGTGTTCAACCAGGCCATATTATGTGTGATTTCCCCTTAGTTCATGGTAGAGGTACGACCCAGCCTTCAGGGTCGGTAGCCGGATCTTCATCATTTGTACGCCTTATGGGCCAGGTTCACATACGCCAGTCGGCCATGGTAAAGGCAGAGGGAGAGTCCCCAGTTCTTGTCACACCCTAATTCCACTAGGGTGTGATGGGCACCCGGTTCCACATCCGGAGCCGAGCGAACCCACAGACCTTTAGGGCACACATAATCTTATTAGACTTTTAAATCAAATAAAGATAAGATACATAATAAACTTTCAAAATATTCTTTTTCGATGCTTTCCAAATCAAACGGAATCTGTGATCATATGGAGTTTATCACAAAATACAGAATGACATATCGGCTGATGAAGCCGCTTACACAACCGACATACTATACCCATGACTCTGTCTGCAAAGTCTCTAACATCAATCCAGAAAAAAAACATACATACAAACTCTGACTCGGCAGCACTCCAGGAGCAAATGGAGCTTGCCAACTCTGCTAGAACGTCCCCTGTAGTAACTTCACATCATCTGTGTGTACCTGCGCGGCATGAAACGCAGCCCCCGAAGAAAGGGGGTCAGTACGGAATAGGTACTGAGTATGTAAAGCATGAGATACAATAAACAGAATCATAATCTGAACAAGGAGTACAGAAAATAAGTGCAATAACCGGAGTATCAAAAATGCTTACTCATAAAACATAGGTAATGCATGTCAGAACATATGCCATATCCGGCCCCATTATGGGACTCGGTGAACAGAACGTGGTCGCCACCCCATCACTGGCGCCACAACACATCATACTCCAGAGTAGGGAATAGCTCTGTAACATATCATAACATATCAGATGGCCATATCATATCATATCATCAATACCAGAATATATGTACATGGCACATCATACTCCGGACCCATGTACATGCTATACCTGCCCCCTCACATCGAGGCACGTCGAACAATGCAATGGATTACGCGTGATAACATATCCTGGCCCGGGCTCAGTGAAGGAAGCATTGAGGCATCCACGAGTAGAGTAGTGAGAAACTATATGCATCATAAAATATTTAGAAAGACTCGATAGAATAGTCCGAACGATAGGTCATTTAGAAAAGAAATCAGACGATAGTCATAGTACGTACCTTTCGGATGTTATGACGGATTATGTCAAAGAAAAACTTCTGAGATCATTTGTACATATCAAAATATATCATAGGATTCAATGGAATAGTTAAAACAACTATCATTTAGTAGTCGGAACAATAACCAAAGGTTTCTTTTAATTATCGTACGGAAATAGGTCAAATAGAACAATACAAGAAGGTTTCGGGAATTGTGGGCCCACCTCGGGTCAAGTCGAGGTGGCATACGTGAATTATGGACATTAGGCCTTATGGAGTCATCTACGAACGTTTCAAGGTAATCCGATTCTATTTGTAAAAGTTACGGACGTTTTATGGCACAAGACTCTTTTAGAAGTAAAAAGTGTTTAAGCTATTTTTCATCAAAGCATAAAGTTCATAATTCAATTACATTGAAATGAATAAGGGTCATAATTATGCTCGGATTTCTAAGAATGGAGTTTTCCCCAAGACTCGTATCATAGCCTATTAGGACTAGGACATGCCAAAAGAAAGAAAGGTAGAGCTTCACATACCTTATTCGCTTCTTACGCTAATCCAAACTCAAGTCCCGAACTTCCTAAAATCTACAATTGGTCACAAATACCAAACATTAACCATAAGCCTTAGGAGTTAGATCTTAAAGTAACACTTTTCTACGGAAATTTGGGTAGCATCTCCCCTATAAATTCAACATCCCCGAGAATTTAACTCGGCCAAAACATCAACAACCATACTAATAACATCACAATCAATTTAGAATGCATTATAACATTAGTAACCTTCTTCTCCACATAGTTCATCAATATTCAATTCAACTACGTACATTCACGCCAATATCAACGCTCATATATTCTTTACTAATCCGAGACCATTCAAATACGATTCAAGAACACTTCAAATAACCTACACAATATTCAACAATTCTACCAACATACCACACTTCACCCGAAAACTCCCCAACTTCCCTAGGAATAATTTCAATGCATTTCTTGTTTCCAAATTCATGAACTATCCCAACAACACACATATTAACAACATTATTCTCACAATTAAAGAAACGACACCAAAGTCACGTTGGCTTCCAAATCGGCCCGTAACAATTCCAACATCAATTTGAATCATCAAATTCTCATTTTCATCATAAAATACATATCAACAACAATCAAATTGCTACATAAAATTTTGTTCATCTTTCCTACACAACATATACACCACACGGCCAAACCCCAACATGTATAGTTTTCATGGTTTCCATCTATTTATACATACTACAACATAAACAAACCTTCCATAACATATAATAGAGGATTAAATCTTACCTTTTCCTCTCAACTTCTCCACTTAGCTAGAGTTGTGATTTTGCGACAAAGAGCGGTTTTCTTGTTTCAACGATTATGCCACGTTGAAGAGGACCCTTGAATTAGTAGGAATGATAGGAGAAAACATTTTTTGGGATCAAAATTGAAGACTTCAATTTTCCATGGTCATGGCCGAACCCCTTGTTTTCTTTGCTCTCTATTTTCTTTTCTTGAAGGTTCTTGAAAATGAGAGGATAAATGATGGCCCTTTCTTTTAATTACTTGGATTAAATTTACATGGGCCTTGGGCCTCTCTCTAGGGCCGGCCACCCTATGTTGGGCCTCTTCTTCTCCTTTTTTTTTTTTTAATTTTCCAAGCCCAATTACTTTGTGACTAATTCTTGTAATTCATGAAAACTATTTCTCCAAATTTCCAATTTTACCCTTAGTCTTCCTCAATATTTCCGCATCCCTAACTCTTATAAACAACTTGTGTGCTAATCAAGGTTTAAAAATATAGGCTTGCTCTCAGCCTCCCGCAATTGTCTTGAATTATCCGAATGCGCAAAATGCGGGATACAACAGTTCTAGCGGTCCTCAGCACCGTATTTATGTTTTGGCTGGACGCCAAGATCTTGAGTCTTCTCCTGATGTGGTCACAGGTATATTATCGGTATTTTCTCATGATGTATATGCTTTGATAGATCCGGGCTCCACATTGTCATATGTTACTCCGTATTGCGGGTCGATTTAGAATCGGACCGTAGTCGATCAAACTTTTTGAGGTGTCTACACCCGTTAGTGAATCGGTAATAGCTAGCCGAGTATATAGAAACTGCATAATCGTGATTTGTGACCGTCGTACTATGATTGACTTGCATGAGTTAGAAATGGTAGATTTTGATGTTATTATGGGTATGGATTGGTTGGCTTCTTGCTATGCCAATGTCGATTGTAGAATGAAAGTGGTTCGTTTCCAATTTCCAGGAGAACCAGATATAGAATGGAAAGGGAATACTGCGTCACCAAAAGGTAGGTTTATTTCCTATCTAAAAGCAAGGAAAATGATCACAAAAGGATGTATTTATCATCTAGTTCGGGTTCAAGATGTAGAAGCTGAATCGCCAACTCTTCAATTAGTCCCCGTGGTGAATGAATTTTCGGATGTGTTCCCGGAAGAGCTTCCAGGCCTCCTTCCTGAGCGGGAGATTGATTTTTCTATTGATGTGTTGCCAGACACTAAGCCTATATCTATTCCCCCTTATAGAATGGCTCCCGCAGAATTGAAAGAGTTAAGGAGCAATTGAAAGACTTGCTTGAGAAAGGCTTTATTAGAACTAGTTCATCCCCGTGGGGAGAAACCGTATTGTTTGTCCGAAAGAAAGATGGCTCCTTGAGAATGTGCATTGACTATCGGCAATTGAATAAGGTGACGATTAAGAACAAATATCCTCTTCCGAGGAATGATGACTTATTTGACCAGTTACAAGGTGCCAAATGGTTTTCCAAGATAGATTTGAGGTCCGTGTATCATCAAGTGAGAGTTAGGGAGAAAGATATCCCTAAGACAGCCTTCAGAACAAGATATGGCCATTTTGAGTTTCGGGTAATGTCATTTGGGCTAACTAATGCACCGACAGTATTTATGGATTTGATGAACAACATGTTCAGGCCCTTCCTAGATCTGTTTGTGATTGTATTCATCGACGATATCTTGGTGTACTCTAAATCTGAGGCAGAACATGC
Organism: Lycium barbarum; assembly: GCF_019175385.1. Taxonomy (NCBI): domain Eukaryota; kingdom Viridiplantae; phylum Streptophyta; class Magnoliopsida; order Solanales; family Solanaceae; genus Lycium; species Lycium barbarum. The sequence continues at coordinate 36,739,201 of NC_083348.1, read as the reverse complement.
GGATCATTTGCATACTGTCCTTAGAGTTCTTTGAACTCGAGAGCTATTCGCCAAATTTTCTAAGTGTGAGTTTTGGTTAAACTCAGTGACATTTTTGGGGCACATCGTTTCAGCCGAGGGTATTCGGGTAGATAGCCAAAAGATTGAGGCGTGAAGACTTGGCCAAGGCCCACAACTCCTATGGAGGTTCGTAGCTTTCTAGGCTTAGCAGGTTATTACAGGACATTTGTTGAAGGTTTTTCTTCTATTTCTGCACCACTCACAAAGCTGACCTAGAAATCAGCAAAGTTTCAATGGACAGATGATTGTGAACGTAGTTTCCAAGAGTTAAATGATAGATTGACTTCTGCCCCAGTCCTGACACTTCCAGAGGGATTGGAAGGATATGTTGTTTATTGCGATGCCTCAGGCATTGGGCTAGGCTGTGTGTTGATGCAACATGGTAAGGTGATTGCGTACGCTTCAAGGCAATTACGGAAACATGAGAAAAATTACCCAACCCATGATCTAGAATTGGCTGCAGTGATTCATGCATTAAAGATGTGGAGACATTATTTATATGGTGTACATGTGGATATTTATATAGATCATAAGAGCCTTCAGTATATCTTCAAGCAGAAAGAGTTGAATTTGCGGCAACGACGATGGTTGGAATTGCTAAAATATTATGATGTTGATATCTTATATCACCCCCGGGAAGGCAAATGTTGTGGCTAATGCTCTTAGCCACAGATCTATGGGAAGTTTGTATGATGTACGACCAGAGAAGAGAGAAATGGCTCGTAAGCTCCAGCAGTTAGCTAGCCTAGGAGTTCGAGTAGTGGACTCAGATAGCAGGGGAACTACCATTCAGAATTCAGCAGTCTCGTCGCTAGTAGCAGAAGTGAAAGAGCAACAATACGAAGATTCCATGCTAATGCATTACAGAGATACACTCCCTCAGAAGGAGGAGTCATCATTTAAGCTTGCAGGAGACGGAGTTCTCCGATGCCGAGGCAGATTATGTGTTCCTAATGTGGTAGGTTTACGCCACCAAATATTGAGACAAGCCCATTGCTCCCGTTATTCTGTCCACCCTGGAGCGACGAAAATGTACCATGATCTTAAGTATATATATTGGTGGAATGGGATGAAGAAAGATATAGTAGAATTCGTAGCTCAATGTCCCAACTGTCAACAAGTGAAAATCGAGCACCAAAAGTTGGGGGGATTGCTAAAAGCTATAGAAATTCCATCTTGGAAGTAGGAGGTAATTAACATGGACTTCATTACAGGCTTACCCCGTTCTCGACGTAAGTCTGATTCTATATGGGTGATTGTGGATAGACTCACGAAGTCAACTCATTTCTTACCAGTCAGAGCGACATATGTGGCGGAAGATTATGCAAAGCTTTATGTTAAAGAGATAGTGCGACTCCATAGTGTCCCAACATCTATTATCTCTTATAGGGGGACTCAGTTTACAGCTAATTTTTGGAAGTCCTTCCAAGAGGTTTTAGGGACCCAAGTGAGCCTTAGCACGGCATTTCACCCGCAGACTGATGGACAAGCTGAGCGTACCATTCAGACTCTTGAAGATATGTTACGGGCATGTATGATAGATTTTGGAGGTAATTGGGAGGATCACTTACCCCTCATTGAATTTGCTTATAATAATAGTTATCATTCTAGCATTCAAATGGCACCGTATGAGGCTTTATATGGGCGAAAGTGTAGATCCCCAATTGGGTGGTTCGAGGTAGGAGAGACTAAATTGATAGGGCCAGACTTGGTCCAGCAAGCCATAGAGAAAGTCAAGCTCATACAAAATCGGTTATTAACAGCTCAAAGTCATCAAAAGTCCTATGCGGATAATCGTCGAAGGGACTTAGAGTTTCAAGTGAAAGATTAGGTATTCTTAAAAGTGTCACCAATGAAGGGTGTAATGATATTTAGCAAAAAGGGGAAACTTAGTCCCCGATACATTAGGCCTTATGAGATTGTGCGCAAAATAGGAAAAGTGGCCTATGAGTTAGATCTACCTCCTGATTTAGAGTCAGTTCACCCAGCTTTTCATGTCTCGATGCTTCGTAAATGTGTTGGAGATCCTACTAGGATCGTACCAGTAAATGATGTTCAAGTGACAGAAAAGTTGACTTATGAAGAAGTACCCATTGCCATACTGGATAGGCAAGTACGAAGGCTTAGAAACAAAGAAGTAGCCTCAATTAAGGTTTTAAGGAGAAACAATAAACGAGAAGAAATGACATGGGAAGCGGAAGAAATTATGAGATCCAAGTACCCGCATTTATTTCAGCCCCTAGAAGACATCCCAGATGAGACGTCAAGATCATAAGGTATGTATGTTTTCCTTTTATGCTTTTGGGTCGTGTGTGGCCAAATTCTATTACTATTATGTTGTGGCCCTGTGAGGCATTGTTATTATGGGTTGTTGTGACAGGATGGTAGTGCCATATTATAGGGGAAACTCTGGCGAAATTTTTATAAAACTCCCGAGAACCTAACATTCGAGGACGAATGTTCTTAAGGGGGGAAGAATGTTACACCTCGGAAAATTTTCCGTTGATGCACAATGAAAAGACTAATGAAGAGCACGAAGTATACGGTATTTTGATAAGTAAGGAATGACATTTGATGACTCTAATTAAAACTTCAAAGACGTTCGAGATAAGGGAAGAAAGTTTGCCAAAAGAAGGTAAGGCTTACGATAGGTATCGAAAAGGAATTACGAGTAACAAGTTAACGAGGACTTAATAATGCTTTGGAGAAGAGTTATAACGTCCCTTAGATTGTTAATGAGGTGATAAACAAGTGCTAAGAAGGTTCCATAAGGATTGGAGATCAAACGAGACGACGAGAACGAACCTCGAAAAACTAGGGATTATACGGCCAAACATACTGGCCGTATAAAACATACGGACCATATGTTGGACCGTACAATCAGCCCAGAGTGGCACCCCTCTCTGGAACAAACCTACGGCCAGACATACGCTCAGTATAAATTATACGGACCGTATGTTGGTCTGTAGAACTGGTCGGGACAGATTTGGTGTATTTAATGAGGGATCCAAGTTTCATTTCATTTAATTTCCCTATCACACCCCTTCTCTCTAAAACATCTCTCTACATTTCTTCCACAAGAATTCAAGAGATATTAGTGATCAACAACATAAACTAAGTGAATCAAGTGTAAGAAACCCATTAGAGATCATCCAAGTCAAGAAATCTCATTAGAGATGAACTAGGGTTTTGGCTCAAGTAAAGTATTTCCACCCAAAGATTGTTCCTACAACATCTAAGGTAATATTTATGGTATTTCCATGTTGTTTAAGGTATTTGAAAGTTGAAACACTTGGATTGTAGAAGGATATAGAAAAATGGGTCATGAATATGGAAATAGTGCCATTTTCAGTAATAGCTTGAATTGAGTCATGATTCTTGATGTGTTGTGATATGGATATGTTATAAATGATGTTAAGAACATGTAATAGGAAATGTATATGAATGAACGTAGTCGTATGTTATGACCATGGATATGGGTGATTGGAAGTGAATTGAGAAATATAGATAATGTGGACAAATAAAGACTATTGTTATGATATTGTGAATGTATTATTGACGTTTGGGAGTTGATTTACGATATGGAGGAATGTTGTATAAATAAAGGAGATGCTATCCAATTTTCTCTAGCCTTAGTCATGTATGCTAGCTATCGGTTTTCTAATGATAGTATAACCCTAATGAAGGTAGAAACGTGAGCATTGAAGGAGAACGTGCGAGTGATAAAATAGTTGAACGGAAAGGTATGTAAGGCTAACCCTTCTTTCATAAGGCATGGTTCTTTGGCCAAATATCTATTCTTCTATGAGCCTATGATGCGCTCCAAATGATTCTATCTTCAAAAAGCTACAAAGCTTATAATCCTTGATATGTATTGCAATCGTACTAAATTCCTCATATGAAGAATAATCCTATAAGGATATACGTAGTGAACGAAGATAACGATAATGATGACAATGATAGTAGTGATAATGCTAAAGATGCCTATGAGCTTATATGTATGTGTGCCTATGTATGGCTATTATGAAATCCCGAACTTATATGGCCGGGTAGAATATATATATATATATGTATATGACGATGCGCGCGCACCACTGCAGTTGGGTACGGGTAACACTGAGCCTTGGTAGGGCCAGGTATGTGTAACACTGAGCCTTGGTTGGCTAGGTATGTATGGTCACCGAGCCTAACCATGGTCGGGTACGTGAAACACCAAACCTTCGTGGTCGGGTATGCTTTGTAAATGATATGTATATGATATGGATATGTATATGATATAGATATGAGTATGGATACGGACATGATACAAATACAAATAAGAATGTGTATAAGAATACGATTATGGATACGAATGTAAATGTGTACGGATATAAATACGGATACGAATACGGACGTATGTACAATCACGTACTAGAAATGGAAAGTCCTTATGAAAGGGAAATAAGTGCTTATGACGTTGATACTACTATTTCCCATCTTCTACTATTTCTTATGTTGCTTACTATGCTTCTATATTGATATTGATCATGCTTTACATACTCAGTACATTTTTCGTACTGACGTCCTTTTGTTTGTGGACGCTGCGTCATGCCCGCAGTTGACCAGGGAGACAGGCTTGATCCATAGCTATATTTCTCAGGGACTACACAGCGGAGCTCCATCTCATTCGGAGCTATAGCTTTTGGTACTTATTCTTTTGTGTACATATTTATTGGCATAGCGGGGTCCTGTCCCGCCTATATGATATGACATACTCTCCTTAGAGGCTCGTAGACATGTGTATATGGTTAGATGTGTTTGGCCTTGTCGGCCTATATTTTGGACGTCATTTTGTTAGCCTTGTCGGCTTGTGTACATTGATATGGGCATAGTTGCTAATGTTGATATAAATGTATTGTTGTCCAATGGGATTAGTATGATTGATGCATAGAAATGTATGATTTTATATGTGGCTCACCTAAATGTAAATGTAAAGGTATGCTAAGAGGTGCCCGGGTGGGCTAGCACCGGGTGCCCGTCGCGGCCCTCCAGTTGGGTCGTGACAATACCTCATGATCTTTTTGGCTTCAACCCAATGGTCACAGCCAGGATCAGACAAGTATATGCCAAGCACATTCATAGCAAAAGCTATGTCAGGTCTCGTACACACATGTGAATATATCAAACTGCCTATTGCACTAGCATAAGGAATGTTTATCATAAGTTTTCTCTCCAAATCATTTTTGGGGCATTGCGTCTTGCTTGATTTGTCTACTTTGACTATTGGTACATCTCCAGTTTTGCAAGGTTGCACATTAAATCTGGAAAGAATCTAACCAACATAAGATTTCTGACACAATCCAAGAATTTTGCGAGATCTATCACTATGAATCTGTATGCCAATTATAAAAGATGTTTTCTCAAGATGTTTCATCTCAAGGTTTCTTAGTAAAATTGTTTGATTTCATGAAGCAATCCATGATCACTACTAGCAAGCAAAATGTCATCCATGTAGAGTAAAAATAAAAATGAATATGCTCTCACTGATCTGCAGGTAGATGCATTCATCAAATTTATATTTTCACGAAACCAAATGATGTCACAATAAACTTGAGATACCATTAACGAGAAATTTGCTTCAAGCCATAAATAGACATCCTTAATTTGCAGACTAGGTGCTCCTTTCCACTTTCAATGAAACCTTCAAGCTATTTTATGTAATTTCCTCAAACAAGTTACCATTAAGAAAAGTTGACTTGACATCCATTTTGGGAAGCTCGAGGTCAAAATAAGTCACCGATACCATGATAATTCTGAAAGCATCTTTACTATAAACGGATAAAAAACTCTCATTGTAATAAATTCCTTCTTCTAAGTAAAGCATTTTTGAAGCTAATCAGTCTTTAAACCTATCAATATATCGATTACTATCTTTCTTGGTTTTATATTTTGCGTAACCATATTGCTGAAAAAACATATCATTATTTGACTTATTGATTCTCTTCATTGGTGGCATAATTGTGTTTTCTTGAGAGTTAAAAAAAGATTCACTTGATGACCATAAAAAGAATCTGAATAATAGTTGGGTATTTTTATAAGTATATCATTTGTTTATGTATCTAGAGTAAAACTTCAGCAAATTTTCAACTTAGGAGATTAAAAAAAAGGGGTCAGGATCTGTTTTTGTCCAACTCATATCTTAGCCAATTAATTTTTTATCCGCATTAATATGAGCGGGCTATAACTCAACCCCTTTTACCTAACCCGTTTCCAACCCATCCAATTTCGACCAACCCATCCATTTTTCACCACAACAGACGAAAAAAAGAGTATGGAGTACATCTCTTTCTCCCTCTCTTTCATTTCCGTACTGTAGCTTCACATAGGCTGTTTATGCTCTTATCCTTTTTGATATTTACATTCTTGAAAGTTTACTCCATAGCCTTTTCTCCTTCAACTTTGTATCCTATTCATTTTGTAAATTCAGTTATTTGTTTCAGATACCTATTATAATTGAAATATTGTTCATCCTCATTCAACTGCTGCTCATTGTTATATATACAAGTCTACAAAGTGGCAAAATAGCAAAAAGAAAAGATCAAGGAGAACAAGAACTAACTGAGAGGACCAGTAATAACCAATAATTGTACTTAACATAAAGCATTGTCAGGCATTTTGGAAATTTAGACATTTTTAATTGTTTAAGGTAGATTTGGAAAAAATGCACTAAACTTGCACTCAAAAAGATGCACAACGCATGCATATCACACACAAAAATACATACTAATTTGATAAAGTATTCCACAATCCTAGAATTTAAACTGATTATTGTAGTAGATGTTCAAATTATATTTTTGTTTGTGTAGCTGCACCATAAAGTATTCAGAACGTGCAGTAACTGTGTGTTCAGCCTCACAAGATTCCATTATTGATGACTGCTTCAGGACTGGGCTCGAGATAGTCTTTTTATGGTATATTCTTTGTACTCACAAAGGAATAATAAGATTAAATTTTTTTTCTTATATTCTTAAGTGAAATCGTCTTAATGATTTCAATAGCCATTTCAGTCTTAATTGTGCTTAACATAAAGCATTTTCAGGCATTCTGGAAATTTAGACATTTTCAATTGTTTAAGGTATATTTGGGAAAAATGCACTAAACATGCACTCAAAAAGATGCACAATGCACATCACTCACAAAAATGCACAATAATTTGATAAAGTATTTCACGATCCTAGAACTTGAATTGATTATTATAGTAGATGTTCAAGTTATATTTCCGTTTGTGTAGCTGCACCACAAAGTATTCAGAACATTCAGTAAATGTGCCTTGTTTATTGACTCAATTTATAATTTTTATGAGTATTTAGTAAATATAAGTGCTTACATATATGAAATTATTAGAAGGAACTATCTAAAAATAATAACGGATCAAATATAAATATCTTTACAACTGGTAAAACTCTTCGTATATAATTGCTAATGACTTCTATTTTTCGGTAAAAATGGATTTAATCAAAAAATCAGTTAGATTTGTTTCATAGGGTTTAAAGACAAGTGGGATGTATCCAACCCCGAGAACTCTTTTTATGAGCTCAGTCCGGGGTAGTTTAGATCGTGGATAGGGTTTGGTAAGCAACAAAGATAATATGATATGATTCAAGCAGCTAAAAAATAAGAAAGTAATGATTCTGTGTATATTGCTCGTACTTGAAGGCAAAAAGTAGTGTTTACAAGAGTATGAGAAAGAGAAAGAAGATCCCTTCCCTCCACCCTAAGCTAAGTTTATATAAGCTAATCCTCCACTTTTTAAACCCTAATGTACGGGTGATGTGACTTCACTATAGCCCTAACTTTTGCACGCACATTGACATCCTGATTGAAGCGATTGGATGTGACCCGAGTATGTGAGAGAGGAAGCCAGTTGGACAACACCCCCGGACTTCCTAAGTACCCGATCAGAGGTCTTAACTCCGGATCCATTTTTCAACCAATACAAAGTGTCCCCACTTTCCACGGTCCCTCTTGCGTGGGCCCAGGAAAGTGGAAGAGTTTAAAGAGTCTGGCCTTATCCTATATCCCTAGCCTCAATCTCCATATATGCGGTCAGGGGTTTTACTCTTTTCGCACTCTGAGCAAGACATCGAAGAAGAAAGCCCCATCTACAGGCGCCGCCGGTCAAAAAGCTAAATCGTTTATCCCCAAGGAGTGGACAAGAGAGAAAGACCTCACCAAGAGCTCTACTTCCACTGCCCCTGACAATGACAGGGATTGGCCGGTGAGCCTATGCAATTCCTCTATCCGTAACGGCAGTCTTGACCAGGCTAAAGAAGATTTCGGGTGGAAGGACATCAAAGTACTTATCCCTGGGGAGAGAGAGAACATCACCTCTCACAGGACGGGTTACTCTTTTGTCTACACCTACCCTTCTCACTTAGGGTAAGTGAAAGGATCAACCCAGTCATTCTAGAGGTTTGCAGACGGTATGAGATATGCTTGGCCCGGGTGGGGATGGTTGTTTGAAGGACTATGGCATGCCTCCAGTACCTCTCCTTCTAAGTAAGAGAGGATTTCACGCTTTCTCACCTCATCCACCTTTACTCTCTGAAGATTCTTCGGGATGAGATTTTTTCGACTGTCCCGACGTGGCCAGAATTCTTTGGTCACTAGAATTGATGATGACTCGAACCAGGGATGGACGGAGAGGTATGTCATTGTCTCAACCGCGGACCTAGTTAAGCCTCCAGAGACTCCGATTCCCGAATGATGGAACCCAAACCGTGAGTCTTAACTTCCTGGTTGTATTATCATACTTCTGAATTTGTCTTTTATCTTTTTCTATTCATCATGTTTTTGTAGCTATGGTATGGAGACCTGAACCGATGGGGGATCTAGCTAGATAGGTCCAAAAGATATTGGATTCCTCTTCTCTTGCTCTTTGAGTGTCAAAGGATATTTCCACAAAAGCCAACTTGAAGGGAAAAAATCATGGTTTCCCCAAAAGGTCTGCGGTCCTTCCCATGGCGGACGTGTTTGATGATCCTGAGGTAGTTGTACAATAAGTTTTGCAGGCCACATCTGAGCTGGGTCGGGGTCAAGAAAGGGTATCCCTTTCCCAAACTAAGAGGATATCAACCAGCCCCACCTCTCTGGCAAAAAGAACTAGGAAGAGTGCCTCGGGTCGGGTAATCTGAGTTTGACCTTGGGGACGCCGGCAACTCCTTAAGAGAAGATTAATTTAGAGGCCGATACGAGCAAGTACAAGGCCGACTCAGCTCAGGGGCGCTCATCCATAGGGGGAAATCCCCCTAAGAAATTTCTAATGAGGTCCTTTACAAGGAGATGGACCTTGCTCCGATGCTCGATTATGCCTACCATCCCTTATTTGTTCCGTCCAGTGTTGGAGTCAATGCTCTAGGCCTGACACCCGGCTCATCTATTCCTTCTTCTTCTTGGGTGTCTCCTGTGCCGGCTCTGCAACTACGAACCGCTCCCCTCAGAGCCGACCAGCTATCGGAAGGCCAATCAACTCCTGAGAAGTCCCAAGGCGAGGCTTGGTAAGCTCTTTTCCTGCTCTGGTCCGCAACCCCTTGTCCCTCCAGCAAGTCTCCCTGTCTGTTCCTCGAGAATGCAACCTCTTATCTCCGCCGATAGGAGTTGCAAATTATCTGAAGCCTCTGGCCACGGAAAAGGACCAGAGAAAGATGAATGTTGTCTCCGCAGACTGTCTCCTCAACACCGAATCTCATGCGGTCGCCCAGGTACATATTTTATTCCTTCACCATTTCTCCTTTCATCCACCCATAGTTGCATACTGGTTCATAACGCCTTGTCATTTTTCTTGTGTCAGGCCCATCTTCTGACATTGGAAGGCCTCCAGCTGCTGAGGAAAGGGAGAAGTGGGAGAGATACCACAAGTTGTAGGAGCGCCTCCCTGCCCTGAAGGTTAAGCTGGTATCTTTGGAAGAGCTAGAGGAGAAGTTGGCTCAGTCGGAGTAGTACAGGAAAATTCATAGCGAGAAGGCAGAGAAGTTCATTCCGAGCCGGCTGAGCTGCAACAGAAATAGGAGGGCAACCAAGAACATTATGCTAATGTCTTGCAAAGGGAGACTTAGTTATCTGAAAGTGTTCGGGTCCTTAAAATCGAACTACTATCTTTCCAGAAAGAAAAGGCAGCTGCTGAAAAAGCCTGGGCCGCTCTTGATGTAAAGCTCCAGGCTTAGATAGCTAACAATAAAGAGCAGGTTGAGGCCAACAAGCATCTTTTCAAAACCAACGCTACCCTTCAAAGCAACATTGATCGAAATTGGTTGGGTTGTAATGACGTGGGTGATTGCTCGTTAAGGAAAAAGAAATGGTTTGCCCTAGAGAAGGCCCATGCTATATATCGTGTCTGTAGAATTTCTCTCGAGGAGATCCGAGATGGATGATCGATATCGATGCCTAAATTATTGTGGCATTGTTAGTGGAGGAGGTTGCTTCCCAAGCTTTGCCTGTTCAACCCCCGGATGATGATCCATCCTAGTCATCCGAAGGAGATGGGTGGTCGTCAGACTCAGGGGAAAAAGAAGAGGTCTCGAGAAAAGATAAGGACCCAGCTCCACAAGTCCCTCTCGATGATGTTGCATCTGAGCTCGAGAAAGCCCCTACCAAAGCTGGAGCCTCCGGAACCAAGTCCACCCCTCCATACCCAGAAGAACTTTCTCCCCCTATGATCAAAGAATCTGGTCCCCCGCTAATGCTACCAACTCTTAACTCTATTTTTTTAGTTCTGAACCTGTTATAGTGTTTTATCAGTGCCTTTTTTTGGGCAGATTCCATTTGCCTTGTAATATGTCACGACCCAATCGGAGGGCTATGACGGGCACCTGGAGCTAACCTACCGAGCACCTCAAAACGTACATCTCATAATCATATATGAGTGGGCTGTAAAACTAACTCATAAATGTCATAATCTGCAAGGGACACAAGCCCAAAATTGTATATGTATAAATGTCATCAAACTGATCTCAAGTACACAAGCCGATAAGGCTATCAAAATATGATGGTACAACAAAGTATAGACTAAGATGATCCTAGAACCTCTAACCGTACATATCTGTCTACGAGCCTCTACTGGAGTGTATAACATAATAAGGACGGGACAGGACCTCGCCATGTCCATATATATATACACACAAAAGAACAATACCAGCTGAACTGTAGCTCTAGAACAAATGGAGCACTCCTATAATATCGCTGATGAGCAACCTAGGGGTCTGGTCCGTCTCCCTGTCTACCTGCGGGCATGAACGCACCGTCCGCAACAAAAAAGACGTCAATACGAATAATGTACTAAGTATGTAAGGCATAAGTAACAACATAATGAAAGTATGAAGATAACATAATATAAAAGAGATCAACATGTGCCTCTGAATGCCTTTTTAATGTGGATGTCGTGCATGCTTAGCTTTAAAAAAAAAAACTTTTTCATACATACATATATATAGTATCCTGCCCGGCCATTTAGGCTTGGTGTTATATATATAGTATCCTTCTCGGCCATTAAGGCTCGGTATTATATATATAGTATCATGCCCGGGCATTAAGGGTCGATGTTATCATCATATCATTATCATCCCGTGTCCGGGGGGTAACATCATAAATTGCCTACTACAATGGTGTTCACATCTACGTGCTTGCCCGGCCGACTATAGCACAACACGGTGTGAGAAAATACATACATATATATAAAGAATGCATCAGAGTCCAAATAAAAGCTATGACTCTATCAGAGTGACGTAAAGTCGGTAAACCTCCGATTATCATTATGGAACTATCATCATAAACATATCTCACCTTGAAAGAACAAAATCATAAGATGAGATCAACAACAATGAATAAAATTAATAATCATGTAACAAGCTCAATAATATCATGAGAACATCAAGAACCATAAGCTTTGGAATCTCTAGAAATGAAATCATCATTACGGAAGACATTTGTCAACATTATCATAGGAATCTTAGAATCATAAGCTTTTAGCATTTTTAAGAATAGGAACATCTTGGATATCATGAGTAGGTTTACAACAAAGGAATCATGCCTTTAGAAAGAAAAGGGACAGCCTTAACATACCTTGTCGTCTCCTTAACTACTCAATGATTATCCTTCTGAGCTTGTAAATCTACATTTAAGATGATTCGCACTAAGGGCAAGTCATTGAAACACTTACAAGGTCAAATTAGATTAATTGGTAAGCTAAAGGAAATCAGACAACATTTCCCTTATATCTCTACTTCCTCCAATCTTCAAAACAACACCCAAAAACACAACAAAACATCAACAATTCCATAATCAAAACATTACATTCAAACTATACTCAATTCAATCCCAAAACTTCTTTTGATAATCAATCCATAACAACAACTTCATACAACCCCTTATACACTTGGATAAGAATATTCCTTAACATCATTATTATCCCTCATAACAAGATTAATCTCAAAACATGCTAATAATCATAACTCAAGTTAATTCACAACTCAAAATATCATCAAATGCATATTTAAACTTTTTCTCCAATTTTCTTCTCCTCAGATCTTAACATAATTACCAAACAAACTCGTAAACATGAAACTAAGATGAAATCTTAACCTCAAAATTCAAGAACACTTCAATTCCATGGTTACTCCACCTTAAAAATACTCACCAAAACATCTTCAAGAAGAGGAGACAAGGGTAGACCTTACTTGGAAACCCTAACCACTTTAATCTTCACTTTGATCTTTGATTTAGGCTTGGAAATATGTTTGAATATGTTTTGGAGAGGTTTCTAGAGCTCTCTAGGACTTGGGAGTGTGTTTAAAATGATTGAAATGAAGAGGGGTCATCATACTTAAATTCTGAAAATTTCCACCGATATTGACTTATATGGTTCGTATAATATTATACGGGCCTTATAATTGGCCTCGTATCTCAGATTTGCAATCTCTCAATTGCATTGGAAAGGAGACTTTCTGAACTTCAATTTACATAGGTTATGGATTCCGTAACCCCTCGTATTCTAGGAGATATGCCTCTCTTAAGTTAGAGTAAATTTCTATCCAAAATCTTGCCAAGTTTTCCCAAAATTTCAACAAATTTAATTTCTTCGATTCGCTTGATCCAAAAACCTTTAGATACTTTCTTAACACTTGTTAAAGGTATTCCTTACCCATATAATGGTTCCATGACCTCTCCGTCTTACGCTAGTTTACCTCTGACACAACCAACACGAGAATTTGTGAGATGAAACATTGTAAATATATATACGGTCCATATCATTGGTCGTGTAACATTATATGACCAACATCCTGGTCGTATAAAATTATACGGTTCGTATAGTTGGTCGTATAATATCACCTCCAAAACTGCCTTCTCTGGAAATTTTTAAAATCCTTAAATACGGTCCATATCTCAAAATACGGACCATATCTCACTTATACGACCCATATACCATATTTTCCAAAAATAACATTTGACGAACTCTTTCGCTTTGATTCACTTATTCTCTAATCCTTTCCTAACTTACCAACATGAATTTAAACACTCATAAACACAAGTTAAACATGTCCAACCTCATATATCCTTGAAACAATTCCCGGTGTCCAAAATTAAGACAGCTAACATACGACGAATCTTAATGTAGAAAACTAAAAGGTGTAACATAATAGTTATTTCATCTTTGAATGCTACCCCTGTTCTTTGGGTTTTTATAAGCAGTTATGCTCATTTCGTTCCTTTGGTTATGTCTCTGTCTTTATATGATAAAGTGTCTTTTGCGAAGAAATATTTTTAATCTCTAATACTGTTATTCTATTGATATTTATTGTGGGCTGGATGTAAGGGCTATCCGGCCATTTGAAGGGGAGCTCTTTGATACTGGGGATTCATTCGCCCTAAGATCCCTTTGTCAAAATTTTGCTCCATTTTTGTTTTGGATGTATGTGGTTAGCAATCCTGATTACTTTATTTCCTTATATTTCTGTTTTGATATTTTACAAAATCGCATTTCCCAATCTGGACATATTACTTCGGACCGCATATTTTATGACCAGGAATTATTCATCTGATTCATAATAAAGGAGGGGCTCCAATTGTTCGATGCCGATGAGGAAGATGTCTCGACTTCATACTATTTGGCATAAGGTTTATTGTTCATTCACTCTCGGAGGCCCGTAGGCCACATCATGTGTTTGAGGTGAATGTTTGCGATTCTGGGAGGACACGCTTGTATCAATGAATTTAGAGCATAACAGTTGCGGCATGACCCTCTTTTATTCACAAAAGGTGGGGCTCAGAGCCCGAGTTCATTTACATAATGATCTAGAGCAAAGAAAAATCAATAACTCCCAATTGCCATGGAAAAGAGCTTATGGTTATTGACGTGGGGTCTTGGCTGGGTTGACCGGGAATCACAAAATGTAATATGCTTTACGGTTTTTTCCTCGTTAAAAACCTTGCCGATGAAAACCCTTCTTTCGAGGGAGAAAAACTCGGCCAATGAAAAGAGTGCAACACTTATTTTTCGATTCTTGTTCGCTTCTATTAGAGCCGGTCATCCTTTTAGCTAGTCCCAGTCCCAGTACCACTCCCACAATTTAAGAGTTAATGGAAAATAGTTGAAGAGATGGGTCGGAGGTTCATACCTGTGTCTTTCAAGGCCGCACGGTAGGAGCGAAGTTGTCTAAAAATCCTGGCAGTCCCTTCGCATGCGTTGAAGTGCGATGGTTATATGCCAGATCGTACTTACTTATCTCGACGGCCCATTTGGATAGCCAACTTGTGAGGCTCTCGCCTTGTAACGCTGCTTGCAAAGAGGCAGTCGTAACCGTTGTTATCGGATAGCACTGGAATATGAGTGAAGCTTTTTGGCGGTCGTAACCAAAGCAGGGACAGTTTTTGTAGAGCCAGATATTTAGATTTTGCACCTGTCATCATTTTACTGGCATAGTAGACGAGGAGAAAATCTCCACCGGCTTCCCACACCAGTGTAATGCTGACTAAAACTATCGAAACAGTCAGGTATATGAGCAGACACTTTCCTTCTTTGGGCTTTGCCATTACATGAGGTTCAGACAAATAGGATTTGAGGTCTTTCAGGGTTTGGTGGCACTCCTGCGTCCACCTGAATCCGTTATCTTTTTTTATTAAATAGAAAATTTATGGCACTGGTCAGAGGATCGGGACACGAACCTTCCCAAGGCAACGACGCTTCCCATTAATCGTTGCACGATATTGACATTGCCTAATGCGTTGGGCATCTCTTGAATGGCTTTGAATTTGTAGGGGTTCATCTCAATGCGTCGGCTGGAAATCAGGAAACCCAAGAATTTCCCGACCTAACCCTGAAGGCGCAATTTTTCGGGTTCAGCTTCATGCTGCATCGGTGAAAGATGTCAAATGTTTCCTATAAGGAAGAAATATGGTCTTCTGCTCTCCAAGATTTCACCAGCATATCATCTATACGGACTTTCATGGACTTCCCAATTTGTCCTTCGAACATTTTGTTTACCAACCTTTAATACGTCACCTCTGCATTTTTAGAGCAAAAGGCATTACATTATAATAGAAACTACCTTGATTTGTCATAAACGACATCTTCTCTTGATCCTCTGGGTGCAGACTAATATGATTATAGTCGAAGTACGCATCTAAGAAGCTCCGTAACACGTGCCCTGCCGCGGCGTCAATCGTTTGATCAATGTGTAAAAGCGAGAAATAGTCCTTCAGGCAACCTTTGTTAAGATCCTTGAAGTCTACGCACATCGTGAATTTATTGAGTTTCTTGGGGACCACATCACGTTTGTCAGCCAATCTGGTTTCTTCACTCTCCAGACCAATCATATGATTAGCAATTGCATCACCACTTCCATAATGAATTGGTCTCAGATGGTGGAGATTGGTCGCTTCCACTGTCTTACGGGGGGTGGTTAGGATTGAAGCTTTGCCGGTGTATAGCTATCTCTAGAGGAATTCCTGTTATGTCCAGGTGAGACCAAGAAAATCGATTTGAGTTAGCTTTCAAAGAATTTAAAAATCTATTCCTGAGCTCGAGCGAGAGCCATGAGCCCAGGTGTACCTTCTTTTTCGGATGTTCTTCGAAAAGCTCCACGCGTTTCAATTCTTCTACGATTGAGTCCGCGGGGTCTTTATCCACGGGGATAACGAACCCTTTTGGGACAGTCTGATTCTGGTAGCTTTCTTCCGTTGTCGCCACCCTTGCGTGTTGCCCCGTCATTCCTCCAGCCTTGGCTTCTGGTCCTGGTATCTGTGATTGCTATTTGTTTTATTCGTCCCCCCGAGCCGTCATTATTGCCACAGCTTTCATTTACCGGGTAGCACCTTGGTCCCCTCTGATCTCCCTGACTCCCCCAGGAATAAGGAATTTAACTTTTTGATGGAAAGTAGGGGGAACGGCCTTTTCAGTATCACGTAATAAGATATGTCACCGAACACGACATCCAAAATAATGCCCTATTCTATGCCATCAGCGTGAACCGGCAGCTCGATTTCTCCCTGAGTCAGTTCACTTGACATGTTGAATCCTGCTAGTACTTTAGTCGCCGAGATGATCGATTTCTCTACTTCCATTCTTTCAGGACTCGCGACTGAATTATATTCAACGAACTCCCTGGATCAATGAGCACACGTTTAATTAGAGAATTATCCATTTAAATATATATTACCAGTTCGTCATTGTGTGAAGGGGAAAGTCCCGAGCAGTCATTGTCAGAGAAGGAGATGCTGCTAATCTCAAGAGGTTCCCGGGCACAGGTAGTCATTGTGACAGAAATTTTGGCCTTTCTGAGTGACGTATACATAATTTTGTTCACTATCTCGCTTTTGAAAATCATGCTGATGGTGCGAGTAAGTTGTGGCATCTTGTTTGGCTTTTGTCCAAGAACTCAGTTCAGGGTTACCTTCGTCCAGTCGCCGATGTATTCTTTGAAGTGCCCTGCTAGCAGTAGCTGGGCTACCTCAATCCTCAAGTTCGCACAATCTTCAGTGGCATGCCCGTGCATGCTATGAAAGTAGCATCGTAACCCTGTGTTTTTCTTGTCCGGTTTGGTTCGAATTTCATCAGGGAACCTTGCTTCCTTCGTTGTTCTCATTACCGTGATGAGTTCCATCGCGCCGATGTTGAAATTGTGATCTACCAGCTTTGGGGCCCAGTTCCTCTTAACATTGTTCCTTCATAACACAGCGGCCCTCCTGGTGAGGCTCCGATTGCTTCTGTCACCACCCCAGTTCATGCTTTGTCAGGGAATCCGTGAGCTTTGTATGGCTCAAATCGCCCTATATGTGCAGTATTTATGCCTATAACAACCCGTAAATCTGAATTAGGTGTGGAGGTATTAAATGAGTATTAATGTACCATTTTAGACATGTGAAGTACTATCGGGATGACTATGGGTGGAAATAGTTGTTTTGTAATTAAGACAGATAGTGAGGAGCTTAAGATTCGATAGAATCAGCTAAGTTTTCAATACATCTATTTTCCAGACAGATTTTGTGAAAATCCATTGGGAATTTGAGAAAACTTAAAATAAGAAAGTTGTATCCCTTTGAAATATCTTTCCAACGATATATTATGGAGCCTAAATGAAGCTCTATGCTAGGGGTTAAGCCCATCTAACTGAATACTGCCAGAATGGCCTAGCGCCTGGAAGCGCTTCAGGGCAAATTTTCAGGAAAACACAAAATTCTGACAATGTCAAAAAATACTCCATGCACGACTCGGGTCGTGGCGCCCCACGCGTCGCACATGTCATTTTATCCTTGAAGCGATTTTTCCCAAATTTAAAAGCCTAACTTCGTAAAACTTTTTCCATTTCGTTCTAAACCGTCTTTTTGGAGAGAAAACACCCTAGGGCTTTCTCAAATCATACAAGGTGAGTTCTCACTTAAACCCCATTGATTATTACATCATTCTAACAAAGATTGATGCTAGAATCCTCATCTATCCCGTAGATTATCGATTGAATCTTCGTCTTGAACAAAAGAACCCTAGAATCCGAATTCAAGAGACTTGAACGTCAAAAGGTAAGACTTTCCTACTTTAATTGATTGTAACCTTATTATAGAATATAAGTTCATGAGATATGAGTTGATGGGTTTGATAAAGAGAATCATATGAATGATGGTAAGGTTTTGGATTGTTCACTTAAGATTTGTTATAATCATATGGGTGATGAAGGATGGTGTTAATTACATCTAATTGAGATTGTAGAATCACCTAGAAGTAATAGAATGGAAAATGGGTGAAGAAAACACCATTAATGAAAGTTGTGGAGCTTTATGCCTGCTAAGTGTTTGATAAAATGCTTAGATGATCAAAGCATGGATATGATTGCTAATATGGAATTCCTTTGACTTGTATTGCTATAGATTAAAGTTGAAAGGGTTGAACAACGTTGTATTATGCTCAAAAGCAGGAAGTTTAAGGTATGTGAGGCTAACTCTCTACTTTGGGAATGTTAATGATTCACCCTACACTACGTTTCTTTTACAACGTTACGAATTCCCTCAGAAATATAGTTAAGCTTAACTCTTTGAATAGTTGCAGAACTTCTATTCTCTTGTTTCATAATTTGTTCATGACTTTCATTCTGAATGTTGTGAGATCAATGTGTAATATATATAGACTTGTGTTTGATTCCCATGAGTCTCAGTCTAGATTACTCAACATGTCATAAATAGCTGAAGCTTCAGTTCTCATAATCAGTTCATGAACACATGTTTCTGTATAGTAATGTTCAGTATTCTAGAGTTATGTATTACAATGTGATTCTCAGTTCCTTAATATAAATTGTTGAATGTTCAACACCTGTATTTAGGCCTGAGGCCATAGTTTATGCTTGATGCACCTTTGCGCCTGAGGGCGTAGGTATGTATATATACTTAGGCCCGAGGCTGTAGCTTGTGCACTTTTATATTGGGCCTGAGGACATAGCTTATTTACTCAGATAAACAGGTGGTTTCTCATTCAAAACAGGGAATATTCATATCTTTACTTCTTTGTTCATTCAGTTTTCAGTTATCAGTTTCAATTTCAGCACTTATTACATGTTTATTTATTTGGCTGCCCTTTCCCCGAGCACCCCACTTACAGTTCTTTCTTTCAGTTACTTTACATACCAATGCAATTCGAATGTACTGATGTCCCTTTTGTCCCGGGCCTACATCTCGCAATTCAGGTAATGATTTATAGGATGCTGTATCTGCTCAATTGGATCTCCAGTATCAGCTGATTGCGAGCCCCAGTTCCTTCAGGGCCTTATCATTTATTTATAGTCTTTATAGCATTTACAGACAGTCAGGTATGTCGGGGGTCTTGTGTCATAAATTTTAACTTTCCAATACTTCATAGAGGCTTCATAGACTATAGTTGTAAACAGTCAGAGTTTAGCAGGCTTTTGTGTTAGGCGTGTTGGATACGTATTTATACTCTCAGACTTATTCAGTATTTATGCACTTATGTTTATTTAGTTAAAAATTTAGTAGATCAGCATGTGTTAAGTTTATTTTCGCATTCAGTATGTTTTTATATCACATGTTGGTCCAGCGAGCCAGTTGATTTGCTCAGTCACAAGCAGTCAGGTACCGACTGTTGTGTTACGCCCAGGCCATGGTTCAGGGCGTTACGACGCCAAATCCCGAATCTTGCCCTTTAGCGAGGCGACTACCCCCTCCATCGGCTCCACTGTCCACTAGACTTCTGTCACACCCTAATCTACCTAGGGTGTGATGGGCACCCGACCCTTACTTAGGGTCGAGCGAACCCTCTGACTCTTATCACATACATACTCTTTTGGGACTTTTAAATCAAATAGAAAGGAATACATAGTAATACTTTCAGAAATATTCTTTCCGTTATTCTCAAATCAAACCAAAATCCATAATCATATAGAATTTATATCATAACACAGGACGACATATCGGCTGATGGAGCCGCTTACAGAACTGACAACCAATACCCAAGACTCTGTCTGCAAAGCCTCTAGCATTAATCAGACATCATAACACGTATACTCTGACTCGGCAGCACTCCAGGAACAGATGGGGCTTGCCAAATTCACTGGAACCTCTTTTGTAATATCTTCCACTCACCTGGTTGTACCTGCGTGGCATGAAACGCAGCCCCCGAAGAAAGGGGGTCAGTACGGAAAATGTACTGAGCATGTAAGGCATGAAATATACGAAACAGAATCATGACTGAAACAGAGAATTACCAAAATCAAGTATGACCTTTTAGAACATCAAATTACTTGCCTTTTTAAATAACAATCATGCATATCCATGTCATATATCATATGTACAGATAACGTGTCCCGGCCCTCTATTGAGGGACTCGGTGGATAAAATCATACATGTCCATATCATATGTCATATATGCGTAACGTGTCCCGGCCCTCAAGTGAGAGACTCGGTGGCTAGAATCATGCATGTCAACATCATATATCATGTATACATATAACGTGTCCCGGCCCTCTATTGAGGGACTCGGTAGATACATATAACGTGTCTCGGCCCTCTTTTGCGGGTCTCGTGAATAAAATCATCATATGTCATCCTGGCCACCATCCCCATATCATCATAGCATCATATACATATAACGTGTCCCGGCCCGCAAGTGAGAGGGACTCGGTGAACAATGCAGTGGAATACGCACGAGAACATGTCCTGGCCCGGGCTCAGTGAAATCCAAACTGAGGCTTGCACGAACAGAATAATGCGAAACCATAGGCACATAAATCAAGACTCGATAGACAAGTATACTTACCGACTCCTGAAGGCTCAGAAACAAGTTTCGGGTCAATCCGACTTAGTATGAGGAAGTTATGGACGTTTGAAGTACAGAACCTTCTACGAGCATTTCAAAAGCCATTTTTGGAAAATCGAAGCAATTATCATATCAAGTATCTTTCGGATATCGTATAGATCAAATCAAATATAACTTTTGGAATCATATGTACATATCAAAATATATCCAAGACTCAATGGGATAGTCGAACGTGCTAGCATTTGAAAAACCAAAACTTTAGTCATATAAATTATCTTTCGAATGCCATTTGGAAACATATCGACAAACTTCGGACATCATAGATTTGCATCAAAGCCATATGGAACACTTATGGAAGCCAAGAATATTAGCCATCCTAGTGGCTCTAAGAATAGGACATTCCTTTGAATTCATACATATACGTCATTTGCTCGTATCATAAAGATCATGCCAAAAGAAAGAAAGGTAAGCCTTATATACCTGCTCCCCGTCCTATTAGCTACGCTTATTTATCCAAGCTTGCTAGTCTACATACAAAAGAATTCACGTAATCATTAGATTCATTGACATATACTTGTCTTAGTCTCTCAAATGAATTCACTTATATTCTACCGAAATTTCAGCAGCATTTCCCCTGTAAATACAACATCCCCGAGAATCTAACTCGGCCAATTTAACAACAACAAACCCGAGAATTCGGCCCAATTATCAACAATAATACCAACAATCATATCTCCAACTTCAACAATTTTTTCAAAATACATTCTAGCATTAACAGTTCTTTCTACACAATCCGACGGCATTCCATTTTTATTCAACTCAATCACATATACTCAAGCTAACACCAATGATCCCATATTCAAGTATTTATCCGAAATCATTCTAACATGATTCAAGAACACTTTAAACAATTCACACAATATTCAAACAACCCAATTAACATACTACTCCACCCGAAACCTCCCAAATTCCACAAGAACACTAACCACACATTTCCTTTCTTCCAAATTCATAAACTACAGCAACAATCTATACTTTAGCAATATCATTCATTCTTATAATCATAAGAAACCATACTAATATCACATTAACTTCTTCCATAATCCACAAACGATTACAACTTCATTTCAAGCCATTAAATCTTCATTTTTATTATGAAATCCACAACAACAACAATCAAATTACTAAATAAGAATCAATTCATCTTTCCTACACCATTCAATCCCATTCGGCCACCCCCAACATACATCTATTTCATGAATTTCACCCATTCCACATACTACAACATGCACGAATCATCCATAACACATGAAAGAAGATTGAATACATACCTTTTTCATTTAGCTATTCTTGCTCGGCTAGGTTCCCAACTTGCACAACAAGTGCTCTACTTTCTCCAACAATCACTCCATGTTAAAGAGGATGTTTCAATTAGTTAGATTGCTAGAAGAAATAATTTATTTTGATCATCTTCCATGGCTTCCATTTTTTGAGCCATGGCCGAATGCCTTTAGCTCCCTCTCTCTTTCTTTCTTTTTTTTGTTTCTTCTCCAATCTTCTAGATTTAGAAGACAAATATGTATATTTTCTTCCACCACTTGTCCATATTTATATGTAAGCCCCTCAAGTAAGAATTATGGACACATGGCCCTATTCCTTCTCTCCAAGGTTCTAGAATTTTTGTGGAAAAATATGACTAACATGTCATATATATATACATACATTTAATTTATCCATGTGGGCCAAGCCCACCTTGACTTGGACGGCCACATGGCCAAGTTGGACTATTCATGAATTTTCTTGAATTGTTGGTGAAATTCCCATATTGCCCCTAGCCTTTCCACAATATTACCATGAACCATTTTTCGAATTTCCCTTTTCACCCTTAGCCTTTCTCAATATTTTCATACTAACAATATTCATAAATAATGTTCATAACAACTTGTACATTAAAATAATTTTTGAAAAATGGTCTTACCCTTAACTTGCCACGACTATCTCGAGATGTCCGAACGTACAAAATACGGACTATAACAACTTCCTCTATGCGCATCTTGGCTACCTACATGAGGTTTATTTAACTCCATGTTTTGGCATGGAACTCCCTTAAGCTTTCCTTTAACTATTTGGATGCATCAGAACTATTTGGGTCCAGCCCATCCGTGAAGGCAGCTGCAGCCCAATTGTCACGACCCAACTAAAGAACCATGACGGGTACCCGGAGCTAGCCTACCAAGCACCACATTTCCTTTTATCATCTGCCTCATCCTAAATAAATACAATTCTCAAAGCAAAACTTATTATGGAACGATCTTCAATTCCTCCTCATAACATATATATATATATACACACACACACATATGTATAATCCCACAAGGCTACAAAATGGTATACAAGCCATACACTGAAGAAATCATAAGACATCTAGTACCCACAGGAATACTGAAAATCATAAGTACGGGACAGGACCCCGCCATGCCCCATTATGTACACAAAAGAATATACCAATAAGCTGCAACTCCAGAGTAGTGGAGTGCTCCTGTAAGCCTGCTGAATAAGCTCCTAGGAATCTGGACCGTCTCCCTCTCTACTTTCGGGCATGAACGCAACGTCCACAAAAGAAAGGACGTCAGTTCGAACTATGTATTGAGTATGTAAGGCATGAATAATAACATCGCAAGGAAGTAAAGAAATATGAGAAAAAGAGATAACTTGTAACTGATTGTCTCTGAAGGCGGATATCATGCATGCTAACTTTTACTTTTAAAACATCATAAACATATATATATATATATATATATATATTGCTTATCATCATTACCCCGCGTCCGGGCCTCCCGCGACCGGGGTAACCATCTCATGCCGCCCACTAGTGGTGACTGCCTGGCCAACTAGGCATGGTGTTATTCATATGCCATCCACTACGCCCACCGTAGTGGTGTCTCCCCGGCCAACTAGGCCCGGTATAATCATACATAAAAATAAGCATGCATGAGAGCCCCATTAAAAGCTACAACTCTATCGGAGTGACGTAAGGTCGGTGACCTCCGATATATATTATGGGATAATCATCATCGCTATATCTCACCCCGAAGGAACAATTCATAAGGTGAGATCAACAACAACGAATGAAATCAAAGAATTCATGAAATGATTCAATAATCTCATAATGGCATCACAATCATAAGCTTTGAGACTTCTAGAAATAATATCATCATCATCATCATCATCATAGAAAATATCTCATCTTTAACATCATAAGAAGCTTTAAGAATCATGAACTTCTAACTTTTGGAAAGTAAGAAGGTTATGAAAACTATGGATAGAATTAAAACATAGGAATCATACCTTTGAAAGAAGGAGGATATCCTTAACATACCTTCACGTCTCCCTTAACAAATAAATGTTCTCCTTCCAAGCTCGCAACTCTACATTCAAGAGGGTTCGCACTAAGGTTAGGTCATTGAAAGCATGATTAAGTTTAAACTAAAGCAACTAGGAGCTAACGGAATTTGGGCAGCATTCCTTTGTTGCATTAACTTTCTCCATCTAATAAACAACTCCCAAACATCAATAGCAACATCCATAATACCATAATCAAGAGGATTCTTTCAAATTAAGCATTATTCCATCCTCAAAACTCCTTTTCAAGGTCATTCATAACAATAACTACGACACAACACCATATTCACTTACATATAATACTTCCTCAACATCATTAGTATCACCCGCAACAAGATTATACTCATAGTACACTAATAATTATGGCTCAAGTTAACTTACTACTCAAAGATATCATTAAATCCATATTTGAGCTTCATCTTCCACTTTCTTCCCTTATCCAAATTATTCAACAACCAAATACTCTTAATAACATGAAATAGATGTAAAACTCACATTTGATCATATAGGGATGAACTTTGGATGAATGTATTTCACTTGAGAGAAACCCCAACTTCAATATCAAAGGAAATCTTGAATTCTACAAACCCTAGAGAGCCTTCCCACACTTGATTCTCTTGATTCTTGGTATTTAATCTTTGTTTTCTTTTAGGTTTATGTTAATATTGTAAAGGGAGTGTTCTAGAGCCTTCAAGACTTGGGAAAAATGTAGGAAATGAATTAAATGAACAAGGGTCATCTATATATAAAAAGAGAGAAATCTGAAGAAAAAAAATGACCTGACCCAATTGTACGGTCCGTATAACTTTATACGGCCCGTATAACTTTATACGGCCCGTATAAATGGTCGTATAATCTCACCAGGGATTAACCCTTCTCTGGAATGTTATACGGACCGTATAAAGTAATACGGACCCTATAAATGGTTGTACAACCCATATTTTCTGAACTTGCTCTCGTTGATTCATTTGACTTCCAATCCTTGTGGAGCCTTCTTGGCACTTATAAAATACTTCATTAACCATCTACGGAGCCCTATATCTCCTCCTCAATACATAAATAAATAAGCATTAGCTCGATTGCTACAAAACGTTTCCAATCATAACCTGTATTTCACTTCCCTCGATAAACATAGTTCCACCGATTCGTGTAGCTTTAAAATCTTGTAGTACGCTCTTTCAAGCTGTCAAATATTCTCCTTAACTTCATAAGGACTTCATGTTCACCTTGAGCTCGCGTTAATCTATTCACAACACAACAACCCAAAATTTTCGAGATGTAACACCAATCCTCCGGGATGGCAAGCAACAACATTCTCTCCCTCTGGAACCTATCGACGAATCCCCTTAACATTTCATCTCCCCTCCGCTTAAGGCGAATACGTCTTGCTTATGCATCTCGACCCTCTGGACCCCTGCTTGAGTTTTGACAAAAGCATTTGCAAAAGAGGCAAAGGAATTAATATAATTTTTAGCCAAAAGTGTTCTAGGAAAGTGTCCCTTTATCGAGCATGTGTTGGACTTCTTTCAGCATGACTGATTCGATTTTGTGTTTTTGTAGGTCATGCCTAGTGATGGCCGCTTTAAAGGTCGTTATGTGCTCTTCCGGGTCTATGGTTCTGTCGTATTTGGGCATGTCAGGCATTTTGAACCTCCTCAGAATAGGAGTCGGGACCGCACTCTCTGGGTATGGTGATTTCCCATATTTTCGAGCCCCTGCGCCCTTCACAGTAGATGGTTCTCCCGGTATCTAGTTTATCCGCTCATGTATATCCTTTTCGACCCGAACGAGCTCTTCGTTCAACGCGTCCAGTCGTTCTTTTGCACCATCAGTTTCCCTTTTCTTAGTCTGTAGTATCGCGGGGCTTTTTCCATAGTTTAGTTGGATGCCGGAGTCCCAGCCCTATAATGATTGATCATGGTGGCTATTGTTGTCTCCATGCGCTGCATTATCTCATTTTGCGATTTGACCGTGGCCATGACCTCGTCGTTTGTCAGGAAGCCCCCCCTTTCGAGGACCTCTCCTCTGTGCGGGTTTTTGCTTTCTCGTCCGAGGTCTAGGTCGACCCCTTTCTTCTAACATGGGCCTCCGGGGCCCCTCTGACTCTTCTGCGCTCAAAATGTCTCTGCTTCACTCTTCACTAGGTTGTCTTTATCGTATCCTACCTCTATTGTTTCTCTGCTCTCGCACAGACTCACCGTTTTGTTCAGACACCAGCACTTACACCGGGTCTATCATACGTCGTGCGTTTTCAGGTTCATGAGACTTACGGGAGCTATTGCTTACCCTTGACATTGTTAGGTGCTTTCTTTTAACAAAACAACTCTAATCCCAAGCGAGTGCTTTTTAAGATCTTCTTCTCTGGGACAGGATGACACCACAGTTGTCTCTCCCCACAGACGGCGCCAAACTATTTTTCGGTGAAAACGGATTTAATCAAAAAATCAGTTAGAGATTTGTTTCATGGGGTTTAAAGACAAGTGGGACGTATCCAACCCCGAGAACTCTTTTTATGAGCCGATCCAGAGTAGTTTAGATCATGGATAGGGTTTAGTAAGCAACAAAGATAATATGATATGATTCAAGTAGCTAAAAAATAAGAAAGTAATGATTCTGTGTATATTGCTCGTTCTTGAAGAGAAAAAAATAGTGTTCACAAGAGTATGAGAAAGAGGAAGAAGATCCCTTCCTTCCACCCTAAGCTAAGTTTATATAAGTCAATCCTCCACTTTTCAAACCCTAAAGTATGGGTGATGTGACTTCACTGTAGCCCCAACGTTCGCATGCATACTGGCGTCCTGATCGAGGCAGTCTGATGTGACCAAGTAAGTGAGAGTGGAAGCCAGCTGGGCAACACCTCCGAACTTCCCAAGTACCCAGTCACGGGTCTTAACTTCGTATCCATTTTTCAACCAATACAACTTCCAACTTATTTTTTAAAATGTAAAAATCAAGGCTATGAATTGATCTCACAGATGTCATACCTAGCCCCATTCTTGCATTATGGTATTAGGGTTCGGTGTGGGTTCCCGTGCGTTTAGTCTCACAAGATTCCAATATTAACGACTCATGCTTCAGGACTGGGCTCAAGATAGTATTTTTAATGTATTTTCATTGTACTCATAAAGGAATAATAAGATGAAAATTTTCCTCATATTCTTAGGTGATATCGTCTTCATGATTTCACTTGCCATTTCAGTCTTAACTGCAGTTCATACTCACAAAGCACGTTCCTTCATTGTGGGTAGTATTGCCTTAGTCACAAATGTTTTGATGTATGCTTCTCCTTTGACCACCATGGTAAATAAATATATTTAATTTTTCCAAGTAAATTTCCCAAATGGTCATACAATAATAGATTTTTTGCATAAAAATCACATAATGTTTTACTTTGTAATCATAAAATGATCCTAATAGCTCGAAAACATAACCTTCTGGTGGGATTTTTTAAAAAAAAAATCTTTTTCAGTTTTTTTTTTTTTTTCGAACAAATGACCTTGAAAATTTTACACAAATGGAGATTCACTATAAGCTCTTATCTAAAAATATTATCATTTCCTTTATGTAATTTAGGATAAATTTTAGAAAGCAAGAAAATATTGTTTTGAACCAATATTAGTATACATAAGGTAAGTACAAAGCAAATTACGAAAATAATTTGTCGATTCTTGCTTTCCCTAAAGACAAAGAGACAAATGTAAGTCCTCAAATGATTCAAACCCATGGTTATTGTCATTTGATTAGAAAAAAGTTAAGAAGAAAATCCTACCCAAAGTTATATTTTCCGACTATTGACTACTTGATTATCAATGTAATAGTATTATAGCTTTTTAAGTGATAAAATAAATTATATAATTTGTGTAAAAAACAATGTAATCATTTGTGAAATTTACCTTAATTTCTGGGAAAGGAATTAAATAGTTTAATTTACATAAACCATTGAAGACGAATAGTGCTAGTAAAATGAACCCTATCTTATTAGCTCGCCTCATAGTTTAGCGGGTTGGATGGGTGATATTTTAGATGGGTAAAATTTGGGATATAACCCATATTTAACCTGCAGAAATATAGGCAAATGGATAAAATATGAACAAAAATAAATTAGAAATATAGTTTATACTTTCCAAGTTTCCGAAACCAAAGTAACATATTCCAATATCGTTGTGGGTTCATTAAACTTTGTAGAAGTCTCTTACTAGAGGAATTAGATACTTAGGAATTCTGCAGTTTTCAGGTAAATATATCATGAAACTTGATCATCATCATTTTATTATTAGAAAGTTATTTGGGAAAATTTTAATAATGTATAATTCAGCATACAAAATTACATTTGTGTAGCCATATTTTTAAATTACACCCGCATAGCTACTTTTTCACGGTATACAACATTATACAACAATATGCAACTTTATACACCTACTGTAGATAATGTATCAACCTTGTATAAAAGTGTATAATAATGTATATGAGGTGTTTATACACACTTTTACACTATTATACAATATTATACAAACTTATCCAAGAGATGTTTACAAATAAGAGGAACTTATACATAATGTATAATAGGTGTATATACATAAGAAGGGTTTATATATAATGTATAATAGGTGTTTATACACACTTGTTCTCTTTCTCATCATTGTAATAGTGTAATCTAAATTCTATAATTACAATGTTTCACCTTAAGTGTTGGTTTTTTTAACACATTTAATATAAGCAGGGCATTACCAGCAACAAAAACAAATAAAGCCGTTGAGCCACAACAACAGAAAACAAAGACGCAGAGCAATAGCAAAGCTCTAAATGTTTGGCTAGCTCAGGTAAATAAATAAATATGGGCTAATCCGGACAAATATTTTCTTCAATTGTCATAAAGTGTTATTTTCCCCATTTTTACGTGTCTTTCGACTTTGGTTTTCTTTGCAAAAAATGGGGAAATCCTTATATTTCTTATCTTGGCTACGGGTGCACTTTAATTTTGGATTTTATCCCCAATTTATATTTTTCTTATGTTTCATTGTTAATTGCAGATAGATGTCAACTTTAGCTATGTCTTAAATTGTTTATTTAACTGGTGTATATAACAATTTCTGGCTGTAATGGTCATTAGATATCTGCCACTAATTATGTTTGCATCAAAGATATCAGTGTAACCATATTGCTGGAAAAAACTATTATATCTAACTTATTGATTCTCTTCTTTGGTGGCATAATTGTATTTTTCTACGAGTTGAAAAAAAAATCACTTGATGACCATGGAAAAAATCTTAATAATTGGGTGTTCTTATAACATATAACATAGATTTATGTTGCTAGAGTAAAACTTCAGCAAGTTTTCAGTTTAAGAGATAAACAATGGGTCAAGACCTATTTTTACCCAACCCATTTTTAGCATTATTATATGAGCAAGTTACAACTTAGTCTATTTTTAACCAGTCCAAATTCGACCCAATCAGCCTATTTGTCACCACTAAATACGAGGGTGATAAAAAAAAGAGAATGTGGAGTACATGTTGAAGCTCTCTTTAATTTTCTTACTATGTAGCTTCACCTAGGTCTTTTATGCCCTTCTCCGGTTTGATATTCCATTCCTGTAAGATTACTCCATAGCCTTCTCTCCTTCAGTTTTATATGTTGTTTATTTTGTAAAATTTAATTATAAGTTATTTCAGATACCTATTATAATTGAAATTTTCAGTCTCATTCAACTGTTGCTCGTTGTTCTACATTACATGTCTCCAAAGAGGCAAACAGCAGAAAGAAAAGCTCATGAAGGAGAACAAGAACTAACTGAGAGGATGGGTAATAATAGTACTTGTGCATTTTCAAATTGTCACGCCCCGAACCATGGCGTGGGCTTATCTCGGCAATCGGTGCCTTGCTACATGTGACCGAGCGAACCTCATGGCTTGCTGAATAAACATGAGGCATAAACTAATGCGGAATATAATATAAACATGCATGGTGTGAGTAATACATGGGATTAAATAATCAAAAATTCTGAAAATACTATTATATCATGAATGCAGAAATATATTAATGCACCCAACAAGGCTAACTCAACCGAACATCTGACATGATATAACTGACTAGTTTATGAAACTTCTGACATGAGTCTGATTGCTAAACTGTTTTCCGAGACAAGGTTGTCACGCCTCGAACCATGGCCTGGGCGTAACACGGCACTCGATGCCTTGCTACATGTAGGATGCATAAAGAAATGGATTAGGGCACGAGTACGTGATAACATGGATAACATAATCATAGGGGTCAAGATCATCATCAGATTCGAAAAGCACTTAGATGCTAGAACATGGACATGAGTATAAAAGCATGATAGATACATGGACATGAATGCGGTTTTTAACTTTAGACATGAGCACAACCTGATGTGCAAAACATGAACGAACATTCCTTTTGCATGGTTTACTATCGTTATAGAGTCTTGGTTCCTGAATCATAAGGATGGAGTAAAACACTAACTTGGGCATGAAATAGTACGGAGGCATGAGAGGGTACGCCTGGGCATAAGTACCAATACAAGAATTACTTCAGGATTGGAAACGTAACGTTACTCCAAACTTTTCTTTCTCGACACTTATAGATATAAGGAACACATGATATACCTTGGTACCTTATCGTAACATCTCCCCCTTAGTTCAAAAGATGACGTTTAAAGCCTGCGGATCTCTTAAGTTAGTGATAAGTGGTCATCCAATCATTCCGCTGATTTCCTCTAAAATACTGATGACTTATTTCTTCAGCTTACTTCAAGCAAGTCTTACTTATTGGGAAAACTGTATTACTTAAATGAATCGGTTTCTAATGTACATAACTGGCATACTAGCTTTGTCAGTCTTGGGGAAAACTCTTTTCTGATAATTCGTAAAGGTTTTTCTTCTGTAGCTTGCTCTCTTACTGCTTAGATGGTTTCTTCTTTCACCAATTTCTCTACTTGAATTTAACTTAAGCCCTTTGGGTTCTAACACACCTTCGGTGTATTCAAACGGTTACCCACTCACTAGTGTTAACTTGACTAAGTAACTCAAATCGTACTTCTACTAACTCTGCTGAAAATTGCAAATTCATTGTATCTACTCAAACTTACTTATTGTTCTTCTGTTAACCACTTGCTAGCATCATATTCTCTAATTCTTCTCTGAGTACTAAAGTGAAGCATAAGGTTATTTCTAACTTTTCCTCCTCATCTAACTCTATTATGGGGTTGTCTACTATCTTTCTAAACTATAGACATGGATTACACTTAGGGATATTTCATCTGTCTCAAATGATAAATTGAAACAACTAACTCCAAACTCCCATACACCTTCAATATTATATCATACTATACGCATCGGGAATAAATACCCAATCACATAACCTAAGAGGAAATTGTCATATCTTTTATCTCATAGCAATATATGCTTCTTGTAGTATCTTACTAACATCATACTCTCTAGGTCTAGTCTGAATAAGCTTAGATAATTTAAAACTATCCCCAGAAATTCAATATCATCTGCTCGTGGTTTTCTTATCGTACTCAGTCCCTTCTTAGTCTTGTGCATAGTTCATATGGAAAAATATATATCCTTGAAAAAAAAATCGAAACTTTCTAGTATTACAGGTGGCTGCCTCTTAGGCTATTTCTTGCTCAAAACTATCGTGGATAGTTTACGCCTGCTGCGGTTAACTTCATAACATGTTACCTTGTAGGGTCTTAAATCTGAACCATCGTCCTTATACTATAGTTCCATGGTCAAAGAACCCAAATAAACTTACTATGTAAGGTATATAACCTACATGTACTACCATACCGAGACTTGTCTTAAAAAAATGGTATTACCGTCTGATAAAAACACCAGGCCCATTTGGCGAGTCTTGGTCTTGAATTTACTTCTCATCACTTACGTATTTCATACGTTCAGAATTCAATGGAGAAAGAATGCTACTTACTGCTTTAAGCTTCATGGCACGAGTTAGAATAATTCCTTATGCCTGCATCTGAAAGCAACACATCAATAACGATTAGCTTTACATCTTCCTCATTCATTGAGACGAGGCGTATTCGGTAGAATGGGCAACAATGCATGAGTTCAAGTGATTTATGATAATATAGCTCTATTGCACGATCTAGAGTTAAACGAAGTGAGACAATCTTAAATGTCTTGGTGGTCAAATGTTTATATGTATGGCGCGCACACACATATAAAAGTGACCCCACTGGACACGGTTTCATAGACTCCCTAAGACACTTGAACCTAGGCTCTGATACTAAGCTTTGTCACGCCCCGAACCATGGCCTGGGCATAACACGACACTCGGTGCCTTGCTGCATGTGACTTGCTGAGTCTACATGGGACTTGAACTGATGCAGAATATAGAGTAAACATGCGTGAATTGTGAAAACATGGAGTTCAATAATCATAAGTTTGAAAATATTATTATTATATCCTGAATGTGGAATTATGGTAATGTAGCCATTGAGGCTAACTCAACTGAATATGACAACTGACTAGTCTATGAAACCTCTGACACGAATCTGCCTGCTAAACTGTTCATCGGGACAAGGCCCTCAGCATACCTTAAATACAAAACTGACATAAATAGAAGTAAAGACACAACCCCGAATGAGATGGGGCTCACCAAAAGCTGATACGAGCAATGTCCTAACGAGCAAATCTGCTGTCCTGTTAATCAATACCTGCATCGTGAAATGCAGGCCCCCGGGCAATAGAAAGGGGACGTCAGCACATTGAATGTACTGGTATGTAAATAAACTGAAAGAAATAACATGGGACATGAAATAACATGATAAGAAGTGAAACTGAAAACCTGGACATGAACATGTGCATGAATACATATAAGTAAAGTCTGAATGTAGTAAATCAATGGAAATACATGTATATATAACTGCTTGTAACATAGGGAGTGCTATAGTATAACCGACAACATGATCTGGTACTTGCGTCCTACCAGCAGAACACTCACATCTTGCCAGGAATATAAGATTTAAGTAATAATAAGCATGTAAGGATCCAAACTGCATAATGAAGGTGTTGCCTCCTTACTGACAACCCTTATCCTACGGTGGCTACGTAGTTTCAAGCTATCTGAGCCTTCTCGGTTAACTAAGTAAATCCCTAAATCATGAACATGATATAGTTGGCTAAGGAGCCCATGATTTTTGTGAAATAACTTGTAATCATGATTTCACGAAATGACTTGTAACATTGCCTCATGAAATGACTTGTAAACATGTTCTGAAGTGATATAACATAAACATGGTTTCATATCAAATAGCTTGTAAAACATAGGTTTGTACAACATAGCATAATCATGAGTTCATATCGTAAAGCTTGTATGAAAACATGTAGAGTGTTTCTTGAAAATAAGCATAATGATTTATAACTTGCATGTAAAAAACCCATGGAATGCAAAGTATGGGTTTTCATGGATTTCGGACAGATTCTCAATAATCATAATGAAATATCAAGAACTCAATGAAGAATTAATAATAGTAATTCAATACATAATATAATCATGAGACATGGACCTAGGGTTATCATGAACATGGTTGAAAACCTTAGTTTTCGTAAAGATTCATACATGGTTAAAAACCCTAGTTTTCGTAAAGATTCATACTTTTATGGAAAAAGAGGCGTGGGGAAGAACAATAATGTTCCCACACGTAGATAGTAACCCTACATACCTTAATTTCTCCAAAAACTTGAGGGAAAATCTGAATCCTTGAAGAAAAATCCCAAAATCTTGAATCTTGAATCTTGAGATGGGTTTTCTTGAAAACCCTAGGTTAGGAACAATAATTTCCTAATTAGATTTCATGAATACATGTTAGAATTGACTTGGAATGGTTGGAATAGGCTTACCTGGATGTTTTGGAAGAATGAGAGGAAGAACCCTTCGTTCTAGGGTTTGGGAAATTGAAAAATGAAATAAAAGGACTGAAGGCTTGAGTTTATACTAAAGTGAGGCGGAAAATTATATGGACACCTATACGGTCCGTATAATATGACTATATTTTATGATAGCGCAAAACAAAATGTCGAGTTGAAATTTCATGAAATATGAACGAATTATACTGTCCGTATAAAATTATATGGACTGTATAACTCGTTCGTATAACATGACCAGTGAGCGGACTGCTCTGCAATCCTTCAGTAAAATGGCCATAACTTGTTGTACAGATGTCCTCTTGACCTCTATAATATACCGTTGGAAAGGTATTTCAAATATCTACAACTTTCATCAAGGAGGTTTTCCCAAATTCCCAAATAATAAAGGGGTTATGGTCGCTGGAAGTAAGACCTTCTACAAACTCACTTGAAAACATGTCTCCTAGAGTGGCTTCCAACTTTGTTTTGCCCAAAGACTCTTCTTATGACTAGATTAGTTTTCAAAACACTTCCTATAGTTCTCATATTGGTTCCATTATACCCTCGCCTTATGAGTCGAAACCTAGCCCGAATGCACGAGGTGTTACAAAGGCCCCCAGCATACCTTGACTGCATAACTAACATGAAAATAAAGTAAAGATAACACCCCGAATGGTATGGGGCTCACCAACAGCTGATACATGAATAGTCCTAACGAGTAGACTCATTGTCCAGTAAATCAATACATGCATCGTGAAATGTTGGCCCCTAGGCAATAAAAGGGGACATCAGTACATTTGAATTGTACTGGTATGTAAAGCAACTAAATGAACAACATGGCACATGAAATAATAGAACTGAAATTGAAACTGTAAGCTGAACATGAACATGAGCATCATCTGACATATATATATATGGATCTTGTGGGAGAGCCGTAGTATAACCGACAACATGGAATCACCACGTCGATACGTGGAGTCTGGTACCTGGCCTGACCAGTAGAGCAGCCCTACACCTTGCCAAGTTATGAGACGTAAGCATAACATGAAAAGATCCAATTCAATTGTCTGAAAGTGTCATCCTAATCTAGGTTGATCGAACCTTACCCAACGTTGGCATACGTAGTTTCAGACTGTTTGAGCCTTCTCAGTAAACCTATACTACTCCCAAAAACATGAACATGGATATAGGTGGCATCTGAGCCTATGGTTTGTATAACATAACTTCTAAGTATGACTTGTAGGCATGATTCATAAACATGGCTTGTAAACATGATTTGTGAGTATAATATAGCATGAATGTAAGTATATAGTATAACTTGTATGAAAACACGGAAAGCATGTAGATTTTCATGAAAATAAGCATACTAGTTTATATCTTGCATTTAAGAACCTATGGAATGCAAAGCATGGGTGTTCATGGATTACAGACGGATTCCCAATAACCAAAAATGGAATATTAAGAACGCAATAACGAATTAAAAATACAAACATGGTATAGCATGATACTTGTAACTTAGGGTCATCATGAGTTATAATAGAAACCCCAGGTTTATGGAATTTCGTGTTTTCATGGATGAACGTGGCGTGGGGAAGAACAACGATGTTTCCACCCGTGGATAGAAACCATATATACCTTATACGCTCCAAAACTTGTAATAGGGTTCGTGTCTTGAAGAAGGAATCCAAAAGCTTGAACCTGAGCCTTGAGCCTTGAGATGGGTTTTCTTGAAAACCCTAAGGTTAGGAGCAATGAATTTCTATTTAGAATTCATGAATGTATGTTTGAATTCACTTGAAAGGCTTGGAAATAGACTTACCTTGATGTATGAGAGTGATAGGAGGAGAAAATTTCGTTCTAGGGCTTGGAGAGAATGAAAATAACATAAAAGACTGAACATCGCGTATTTATACTTTTACTGTGTCTGCACTTATACGGTCCACTTATACGGCCCATACTTAAATGTATAGTCCTTATAATGTGACCGTACTTCAAATGGTGAATTCTAGAAACTAAGATTTTTTCATGCCTCGATATGGACCAAAAGTACGGTCCTTATGATTTTCTAAGTCGCTGAATTATGAATAAGGCTTAGTTAGAAGGTATACACAAACATTCTGAAAATTTGGACATTTTCAATTGTTTAAGGTATATTTAGACGTCTATAGCTATTTATCACCTACACTCACAAAAAATGCACCAAAAAAAGATGCACATGACTCACACAGATTCACAACAATTTGATAAAGTATTTCACAATCCTAGAACTTGAATTGATTATTGTAGTAAATGGTCAAATTATTTTTCAGTTTGTGTAGTTGCACCATAAAGTATTCTGAACATACAGTAATTGTGTGCCTTGTTTCTTAACTCAATTTTTAATTTGTATGAATATTTCGTAAAGATAAGTGCTTACACGTATTAAATATTTGAAGGACTTATCTAAAATTAATAACGGATCAAAGATAAATATCTTTACAACTATTAAAGCTCTTCAATCTATAATTGCTAACAACTTCCAACTTTTTAAAAAAAAAAAAAATATCGGGCCTAAGATTTTTAGTATCTACAAGAAGAAATTGGTCAAGCAATACTCACCACTGCCATACGTTGCCACATTCTTGCGTTACGGTATTAGAGTTCTATATCTATGGGCTCTCGTGCATGCAGTCTGACAAGATTCATGTATTAACGACTCATGCTTCAAGGCTGGACGTCGAGATAATCTTTTTTATTTTATTTTCATTGTATTCTAAAAGAACAATATGATGATTTTTTTTTTCCTATTCTCAAGTGAAATCGTCTTCAAGATTTCACTTGCCATTTCAGTCTTAACTGTGGTTCCTTCATTTGTGAGTAATATTACCTTAGTGACAAATATTTTGATGTATGCCTCTCCTTTGACCGCCATGGTAAATAATTTACTTAATTTTTTTCAGGTACATTTCCCAAATGGTCATGCAAAAATAGATTCTTTGTATCAAAATCACATAATTTTTGTTGTCGCTTAAAAGTCCACAATACTATATAACAAAATGATCGCCATAGCTCGACAATATAACTTCTTTGGATTTAAAAAAAAAAAAAAAAACTTTTTTCACCTTTTTAAAACACATGACCTTGAAAATTTACACAAATGGAAATTCACCATAAGCTCTTGCCTACAAAAAATTATTATTTCTTTTATGTTCTTTAGGATAAATTTTACAAAGCAAGAAATTTTTTTTTGTCGACCAGTATTAGTACAATAAGATAATTACAAAGCAAAATACGAGAATAACTTGCCAAGTCTTTTTTTCCCAAAGACCAGACAAATCTAAGTCCTCGAATGATTCAAAGCCATGGTTATTGTCATTTGTTTAGAAAAAAGTTAAAAAGAAATTCCTACCTAAAGTTATGTTTTCAGACTATTGCAACTATGTGATTATCAATGTAATAGTATTGCAACTTTTAAGTGATAATTGCATAGTTTTGGTGTAAATCATGTTTCGTTGTCAATTGTAGATAGATATCAACTTTAATCAATTGCCCAGGCTCAATTTGCAAACGAAAGATCCTAATGTGTATTAATTTTACATTCCGCAGCATTTTGAAAAGAATGAGATGATATTTTGAATTCCACAAAGAAATGTGAAATATTGTACATATCATTATCATTCAATGATGTTGATACCAATACCACAAACAACTGGTTGACGAAGATTTTTCACACTGGTACAATCAGGGGGAAATTTTGATGTCAATCACAATACACAGATACAGCACACGTGATCAACAGCAACACCGACAAGATAAAATATCGGAGCATGTATAGGGTCTCGACTTCTCTCCAAGTTCTTGTGCTGTTGGCAGTGGTTCCATCCTGTACATACTGCTCCGCGCACAGCAGAACTCGTAAGAATTTCTGCATACTCCTTTACTAAATGGAAAGACTCTTTCCGGAGTGTTCCTGCAAGTCATTGCAAGTGTCAGTTCATGCTTGAATACAAGAAAATCCGGCTGGTCATACATGTCTTCATTTGGTTTTCTAATATCAATCTAAATAACCCAAAACCTCGAAGGTTGTAACTACATCTGCATTCATGTTAAGCCAATATAAGACGATATCATATTATTCAAAGCACTGGATCAAAGCAATCGTGAAACATGCATGCTACATCTCAACAAAATAAAATGATACAAGAAATGAAGAAATAACCAACCTCAAATAGGGGATGCGCCGTCGTCTAAGAAGCTCATAGGTGGTCTGATTTGTCAAAATAAGATAGCTGTCCAATAAATCCATGTAAAAGTTCAGTTATTATTCCTGAAGTGGCATTTTAGAAATGTATTGAAGAGCAAACTTCATATGTCCAGTTAATGATACTGAAAAGAGCAAAGTACACTCCTTTTCGCTTTTCACAATTGCAGTTGAAATTTTATATTCTTACTGTGCAAGATCGGCTAAAAGGTAATTAACAAGACTAAAGAAGAACATCTGATGTTTTCTCATCCTGTTGGACCAGCAACTTAATCCATCGTTAACCAAACTAGAATGGGTAGCATGTCACAGTTTAGCACAAAGTTTGTCCTAAGTTTGAATGTGTTGTGACCTACCTCACAAGATCAAACCGAAGTGATATAAAGTCCATTTCTTTCCTTTTTACATGAAATATTCATTAAATCGCAACCATCATCACATCCCTTATCCATGAAATCTTAATAACCCATAGAAAACAGGGGGTTCCCAGAAGCCCATACAACTCAAGCAACACATTCAGGAACTAACACGACTTTTGAGAACTTAAAATGTAACAGATTCCAACAAAATCTAAACAACCAAATACTGCTAAGTAACAAGAGTTTACATACCAGTGATGAGAAATCTTACCTATGGAATAGGAGGAGGAGGAGGACAAAGAAGAGGCAAATAGATAAAACAGCTAACAGCAAGATCACAATTGCATATGACCACCTGCAACAAAGCCATCGTCACGTTTGACATCATTTAGTTTTTATGAATTGCAAGACTGTCATGAGAAGCCTCATCTTTTATGTGTTTGCATCAGATAAATTTGTACTCCCTCCGTCCCAATTTATGCGATATAGTTTGACCAGGCACGAAGTTTAAGAAATAAAGGAAGACTTTTGAATCTTGTGGTCTAAGATAAGCCAAAGATATTTGTGTGGTTATAGATCATCTCGTTAAGCGTAAAAGGGAAAGTTTAAAGTTAAATTGTTGCTAAATAAGGATATGTATCATTCTTTTTGAGAC
Source organism: Lycium barbarum (assembly GCF_019175385.1). NCBI lineage: Eukaryota > Viridiplantae > Streptophyta > Magnoliopsida > Solanales > Solanaceae > Lycium > Lycium barbarum. Next base: position 36,699,807 of record NC_083348.1, on the reverse strand, counting down.
AGACTAAAAAAGAAAGTGTATCACATAAATTGGGATAGAGGGAGTATACAGAAGTAACGCCAATCATCATGTCAGCACTGCCTTGTCACATCAGCTTAAGTGTTGTCCTCATCACGCAGCCCCTTCTTTTACTACTGTTACCATAGTTAATCTCTTAAAATTGGTTTTAGCAACCTTACGCAATCAAAGTAATGCCATACCAATCTTAGACGGCTTAAGGAACCTAAACAAGAACCACTACTCGAAAATTAAATCAGTCTAGATATTTTATCATTCTGTTTACAATCTCCCAACTTGAGTACAAAAATGTGGTGCTCATATGCAATATCTCCCATCCTATCAAGTCTAATTTCCTTGTTCCCACTCAAATGTAACTTCAAGACAGTTCACGGAAAATGAAATTTCATCTGGATAAAACATATTTAGGACATCGGGATTGAGATCAAGATCGCTTAGTCATCTCTGCAACTGTCATTTTATAGCAACTAAATTATTATACCTCCTATGGTTATTCACACTCTGAGTTTTCTTTGTTTTTTCATCAGATTGTTCAATCAGAGTTAACCTTCTATGACATGCGAAGAAGGCAATGCCAACAATGATTAAAGGGTAAGGGCATTGCCTTTCCTGCAAGCTTCTTACATCTATAAAGAGGGACAGACATTTCATGCAACGACAAAATCAGATCTACTCGTCTGTGTTCCATCCAACAAAATTTGGAGCTTCCTTTAAAGTAACAGCATATGCAAGAATCCACTTTTCACCAAGTTGAATCTCAAATGCAGAAAAAAGACGAAAAAGAGTACGGAATACACTTGTCAACTTTTCACTTACGCTAACGCAATTGAAGCCAACATATCAAAATCTATCAACTATACCACAATCCCAAAAACAATTGGGTCACCTAATGTCTATAGGATTCATGATACTGTGACTATTTTTATGCTGACCGTTAACCTACTGCAACCTCCTTCCTTTATCAGGAGTAGAGACCAACTACGCAAGGTAACATAGGTGAAGCTGAATTGAAAACTAACAATCTTCGGTTAGAAGTTCAGGCAGCATAAACTGTAAAATTTCACAGGTTCAATTTAAGCTGGACAGCAATGCAAATTATCTTTCGTATGCTTTGCCTAAATCTCCATCCGTATTTTCTTTTTCAATGAAGGAGTATATAATAGATTAAAAAGGGAAGACATATATTTCAATGACGAGATCCAAAACTACATCTTTTTTTTTTTTCTATGACAGGAGGTTCATAAAAGAAGAAGCCCTCAAAAGATAAAGCATTGACAGACAGATACATACCATGGCTTTGATACGTGAGACTTCAGGTATTGAATATATAAAGTGCCAGTCCAGAGGGACAAAACTGTTTCCGAGAAAATATACCACCTGTTATAGTTGGAAAAGTAAATAACTATAGCAATGACCAATAACTTAAACCTTGAGAAATAAATATAAACAGGAATTTCCTGTAGAACAAAAGCACCATGTTTACATGGAAGTTAAACTTAACTGCTACAAAAAGAAAAGTATAGTTTTGACATGTAAACAAAATGGCTATAGCCAGTTGAAAGCTCAGAAATCAAGTGTAGTTGCATGTTATAGACCCATAATCCTATTGCTTTGGCAGATTTGATAACAATGAATTAAAATGGCTATAGCCAGTTGAAAGCTCAGAAATCAAGTGCAGTTGCATGTTATAGACCCATAATCCTATTGCTTTGGTAGATTTGATAACAATGAATTAGACATTTGAAAGCGTATTTCCTCCAAGAAGGAGACAAGCCCAACACTAGTGTCTCCAAGTCTTGCTGCACTCCATAAAATGCCCCAACATATCTACATGTGTTTCAAACTTATCAAACTCTGTTTTGACTTATCCAACTTCACCAACTTGCCATGGACATGTCCCCATTCAAGTACAAATGCCAGTTTGTTAAGGAAAATATAATCTTAAAATACATTTTTTAATCGTCAACTAACCCATAAAAGACACAGGATAACCCTTTGTTCCCATTTAATGACAAAACAACTGGGAAAAGGAATAAAGCTAAAAGAGAGGGATGCTGACAAATATACGTACGTATGTACGTATTGTTTTCCAGAAACAAGGATTGCATCAAAAACATACATCTTTAAGCTTAAATGTATTTATGTTAAATCTGTTGGTCACAAGTCCAAATGGAGGGGGGTTGCACTAGATTAATAGCCTACGCATATAGTGATTGTAAAACCTACAATGTTATATGGGAGTGAATGTCGAGACAAAACGAGTGTCACGAAAATGTGGATGTCAAAATGAATGTGCGACCAGAAAAAAGATTGTACAACATTAGAAATGATCACAATCGGTGGGAGGTGCAAGTTGTACATGTAGATGATAAAACAAGAGTTCACTTGAGATGGTCTAGACATGTCTTATGTCATGTGAAACAGTGGTATTGAAGGTATTAAACAAGATGAGGTAGACCTATAATCACATGGAAGGAAGTGGTCTCGGAAAACCTATCATATCTTGGAATCCATTCAGATTTAGCCCCAAATGGGATACAATAGAAGAACATCTATATGGGTGGATGCCAATTTAGGATAAAATTTAGTCATGCAGGTAAGTTCACATTACCTCCTTTTTTCCTGATAATCGTGTTCAGACCAGCTTGCGCACATGTCGACTAATTCCACGGGGTACCTGCTAACTCCAACCAACACAGATACCGAGTGCCTTTATCCACCAAGGCTTGGACAGATGGGAAGATTTTTCCTACTACTTTTGCCTCCAGTAGGATTTGAACCTCACATCCAAAATGCATTAGGAGTCTTTTGTGTCTTGTTAGAGATTTGTATGTCAGTAAAAAATGTGCAAAACTGCTAATGCTAGAGAACCTAAAGCTTTTAAATATTGGACAGATGCAGATCTAAATTGAGTGATGATTCATATAGCTGATCACAACTAGCTTGGGATTGTAGTTGCTGTAATTCATGTTATATCTCAATGTTTTATGAGACCTAAATGACCATTGCGTTGTAGCTGCATCAAATTTCCATTGCTTCAAGATAACATATAGAATCATCAACAAAATGAATCACCAATTTTAACTTCATATGAGTGAGGTTTTCTAAATTCTTTTTTTTACTTTTTTTTTTTTTTTTGGTGGTGTTGGTGGTGGGGTTAAGGGGGGTTGGCTGGTGCACTTAAATGTCTTCAACTGAATTAGAAGAATACTTTTTCTTGAAGCAACAAATAACATGAGTGTATCACATTGGGGAACACTTGCTCACCAGAACCGGCAATGGTTACCCTTTCCTATGCATGTGCCAAGCCAAACACAGTGATGATCAAACTGGAGAACGCATTTGTCACAATCATAACAGTGCTTAGCTCGTGGAGGCTGGAGTTCAAGTAGAATAAAGATTATAAGTCAGAAAAATTGTTAGCACAACTGGAACAAACATAACAGGAGAAGTTACCAGTACTTAACAAGACAAATAATCAATGGGAAGTCTCATTATTTAACCCACTTTCTCTTTTTATCTTTACCTGTTAACTTGACCTCTTTGATCTTTCCCAGTGGGAAATGTTTGCTTGACAAAAGAGATAATTTGTTTAGGCAGGAGAATGTGCAAATATAAGGACCACGATGTGTAATTTGGCAGGACCATTAGATTTCAACTGCATAAGCTAATCTTTGCTGCATACAGTTACATATATTGAAAGAAAACAGAAGCAGTTTGAAGTCCCAAGCTAGCACCAGACACAAGATCACAAAATCTCCAAACACGGTCCAATCCAAAAATGCATCAATAAGACAAAGAATGTAGAAAATTATATGTTAGCATGCCATGCTCTGACATAAGAGTTGCAAAAAAAAGAAGAGAAAAAAGGTATAGACATGTTGTCCAAGTAAGAACTAGCCAAGCTCCATTCACAAACATATGCACAAAAGATAGGACGAAGTTTGACTTCACCAATTCCAAAAGCAAGAGGGACTATCAATGTTCCATTTATCTCATACAACCAGCTGCACATTTATTGAGGATGCGTATACAGTAGAATAAGCCTCAATGAGATTATAGCATTGTATGGATGGAATATGTTGGTAAAACAAGTAATGTTCACGAGAGAGAAACATGGGCAACGCATTTAAGGTCCAAAATTCAGCTCATTTCCTGCCAAAACCTATCACAGAGGTTCATGGCATATGGCTCGCATATCATGTAAATACTTTGGCTAATGCAAAGATACTCCCAATCATTACAAATCACCAGCAAGTACTTGAAATATTTGCTTTGTATACAAATGGAAGACAGAGATAGAAGTTTCTACCTGCATTATATTACAGTAAGTGCAAGTCACACTTCTGGAAAACAGAACGAGAATTAGTTAGCAAGGGAACTTGATGAGAACACTAAGCAAATTATGCAATCTATAACCGAACAACCGCACAGTAACATTTCTACCTAAAAAATGTGGAATGGGAAAAACATAGAAAGGAAATAATTTTGGTAGATTGAAGTTATCATAAATATCAGTCCACCAACTGAGAAAATCATTATTAAAATTCAAAATGTCATGGACCTCCAAGATAATACAAACTTAGTCATCAAAGAGAGACAGGAATAATTTACAGTACCAAAGCTTATGGCGACATTTCCCCCTTTTATTGACGCAGTTATATCACCATTTAACAATGGCTAAGCATTCAATATTATACAATCCATCGCCAACTGCTTCTAAAAGCAATGGACAAGAAAGAACGGGTTAATCACACAAATTATGATGAGATATTAGGGGTTACATCGGTTTCCTGAACAAACTCATCTAATAATGTGTCAAAATCCATCGGTGTAAAGAATCTTGAGAGGAAAATCACCATCCTTGACAATGCAGGAAGTTGCACTTAATTTCTATCAGTTACACCTTTAAACAACCCATTCATAACAAATATCCTCATGATTTTCTCATATGGATATTTCTTTACCATGTCTTGATTTCTTAGTAAATGCAAGATTAAGCTTCTCCTGCTTCACATAAAGGGCTTCACTTGCATGCTATACTGTTGTTTTTCTTCTTCATAGGATTATGCAGTTCACAAATGGAATACCTTGCTATAACATTTATATATGAAAACATTAATATGTTCACCCAACAGCTGATCTCGTAGCCAAGCATGCAAGGATCATGTTGTTTGAAATGTAGTGTGGGATACATACTTATTTACCACTATAAGCTTAAAACTTAAGAACACAGGATTCTCCTAGTCCAAGTGGCAACGTGAATATAGTTCATCAAGCACATTTCAAGTCTCAACTCAAAAAAAAAAAAAAAAGTCTCAAATCAGGCTGTATAATAGTTACAAAACACTGAAGTTGCTTCAAATATAACAAGAAAAGAATAAACATACTGACATTCAAGTCAGCCCTACCTAGCAGATGTTCCTGGAGAATACATATCCATCACTAGCTTTGCCCAAGAAGTTGTACCACTCCCTAGAAGATTCTTTTCTAACTGGTTTCTGTCGATCATAATAACTACACTGCTGTTTTTGCTTGAAGCAGGTTGGTCTTTGCTTGATCATATAACATCACAAAAGACAAAAATTAGATAAACCTTTTTCCACTTTATTTTTAGGGAATAATCATTGTACTCCAATTACTTATTTTGCAGGTAAAGAACCAGAAAGGAAACTATCTTACGTAGAGGATGCCCTATTACGTGATGCGTCTATCTCATTGATAGCCCTCATTGCATCAAGAACATAGCTACATGTTCATGAAAATTAACTTTTTAAGGCCCTTCAGCAATGTAGTAGAGTGAAGCTAGTAAAGACTTCTTATAAGCTTAGGTTAAAAACAAAAGGGCAGACTAATTACCCAGGAGAAGAACCAGAGGTGATGAAGTATTGAGCCAGTGTAGCAACGAGCAGCAGCAAATACGCTGTCGTGTACCTTGAAGGCAAAAAAGGAGGGTAGTCAGCAATTTCATCAAAAGCACCTAAAACAAAGTGAAACATTTCGAATAATCATCCAGCGAAACAATCGAAGACATGAAAATATTGATCAGTTAGAGAAATCTAACGTTTGCATTGGAAACTAAATGGGATTCTTTGAGTATCATATATTTACAAAGTCCTAAAAGTTTCTATTGATAGGCACTAAAAAGCAGTATCAAAATCCTCAGAGCACAATTTTACCCTCTTCAGATGTAGAAATAAGTTCCAGCAACCAAATCTTTCTAATGAGTTTATCCGTCAACACTATCATTTTCTCAGAATTATCACTAAAGCAGCTTAATTGAGGGATTGATAAAGAACCCCTTGGCATTTGAATTATGCCCAAGTTCCCCGTTTGATGGTCAATATGGTATTTAGCTACTTTTAGCATTCACTTGAAAACAAATGCTGCTTATCTTGTGCATCATCCAACCAATTCCATGTCAACTAATTCCTTCATATATTAGCCTCAACTTAAAAATCAGCTCACTGCTTTACCCGAAGTATAAAATAAGACGATGAATGCGAATGACATGGATGAAAATACTTCAGATGGAAAATGTTTAACCTTGAGAAATCATCATTTTCTAGCATTTGGTTAGGTATTAAAGCAAGTAGTATATTCTTTTCTGTAAAATATTGAAAATCCTACAAGTATTAATAAGGTATAGCGATAATTTTTTTATGGTTTTTTTTTTTTCCTGACAAAGTAACATAGTGTATTCATGTTGATCGAAACAAACAATACCAAGTAGTAAAAGTTACTCCCTCCGTCCCAATTTAAGTGTGTTACTTTCCTTTTTGGTTTGTAACAAAAAGAGTGTTTCTCAGTAAGTTGACAATTCAAACATGCAAGTTTAAAACGACAAGATGAAAAAGACATTTTAGTATATTACACACATGTTTAATTAAGGGCAACAAAATTCAAAAGTCTCTTTTATTCCTTAAACTTTGTGCCGAGTAAAACTAACAGTTAAATTGGGAGGGAGGGAGTAGTATATAAGTTAAGCATCCATTACCAGAGGTCTTGTATGGTTTTGTGAATTAACTCTTTGTCAAAGCCAAATAGAACACCCACAAATGTCAGGTGCATCATCACCAACGCTAATTTCAAGCAAAATGTTGATCTCCGAGCTAAAAATCAATCAACAAAAAGTAAAAAATAAATAAGAAAACTCAATTGAATTGTGTTGTAGAAAGAGTAAGATAAACAAATACAAAAGGAAGGGGATTACCAGGGTCGGAGAGAAAGGGGAAGAAGGAGAGACCATTTAATGTGCCGCCACATAATGCTACCATCCTCCTCTTCTTCTATAACCATTCACTAATGCCAATTCATCAGCACATATCCAAATTTAAGCAATTCTTGAGCTTGTAGGGGCATTTAATTATCGTGACATTTTAGTTTTTTTTTTCAGGAGAGCTGACTCAAATCGTAATTATTAGGTGGAGGTAATAATTTTCTATTAGTCATTAAGGGGTTTTGAAGTTGCTCAAAAAATTTTATTTTGACACTTTGATCCTCAATTTTATTTTTAATACTTTATATTCAAGTTTTATTTTTAACATATTGATCCACCCCCGTCTAGACCCCGCCCCTATCTCATGCCCCCACCCTCTGCCAATTTTTTTTATTTTCTTTATTTATTTAATTTACCTTCCCTCCTACTCCGAACCCCCAACCCCCCTACCCCCCTCCTCCTCCTCGCAACCCTCCCTCCACCCTCACCCTCCAAAAAAAAATTTAAAAAAAAATTGATTTTATTTATTTAATTTTTCACCCCCTCCTCCTCACGGCCCTCCCCCAACCCCAAAAAAAAATTTAAAAAAAAAAACATTTTTTCTTACCAGCCTTCAGCCAACCCCCTCTCTCAAAAAAAAAAAAAACAAATTTAAAAAGTTTTGATATTTTTTTTCACCAGCCCCGCTCCTCCTCCCACCCCTCACTACCCCACCCAAAACAAAATGATTTTTTTAATTTATTTTTTCACACCCCTCATCCTCTTCCTCCTTGCAACCCTCCCTCTACCTCTCACCAACCCTCCCCCAAAAAAAAGTTTTGATTTTTTCTTACCAGCCTCCACTCCTCTTCCCATCCCTCCCCTCCCCCCCCCCCCCCCAAAAATTAAAAAATTTTGATATTTTTTTAAAAAAAATTCACCAGCCCCCTCCCTCCTCCTCCCACCCTCACTACCCTCCACCCCTAAATTGCTTTTTTTTTTAAAGTTTTTCTTTTTTTTTTTTTGCACCCACCACCCCCACCCTTCCAAAAAAAAATTTGTTTAAAAAGAAAAGTTTTGAAAAGTTCTTGTTTTTTTTTTTTGTTTTTTTTGCACCACCCCCCCTCCACCACTCAAACAAGAATATTGAAAAGAAGTTTTGATTTTTTTTTTATTTTTTTTTGGGGTTTAGAAAAAGTTTGGATAAAATTCAAGTTATTGTTGTAGTGTGTTTGTAGTGAAACAGATGGTTTTTCTGTTGTTGTCCTGGTATGGTTCAGGGTTTAGGAAAATATATCCAACCGATAGTTTTTGTTCTTGTCCTGGTATTTATCTGGTTCTATTTATAAAAGATAACCAACAGATTTGTAGTTGTTGCAACAAGTTCTACACTTTTTGCAACAAGTAGAAAATCTATTGCAACAACTTGCTAATCTGTTGGACATAGCTTCAGTTATTTGCTTCTATTTGTAGAAGATATCCAATAGATTTTTTGTTGTTGTCCAAGCCGAAATGCTCCATAGTTGTTAATTGCACTGTGTATTAATAGTTATTTGTTGAAACTTTATGACATTTTAATGTTATTCTTTTTTAGAATGGCAATCTCTGTTCTTGGTGCTTGTGAACTTGGTTTATATGATATGTTGATCGTGTTCAAATCGCCAATGTGTGTATTTTTTTTAATAAATTGTTGAACAGTTTTCAACAAGTAATGAATCTGTTGCAACAGCTCTGTAACTTGTAGGGTTTTATTCAACACGTAACAGGATTTGTTGCAACAACTAGTAACTTGTGTTTTATCCAACTGCTAAAAAAGATTTCCTGCAAATAAGCAATTTGTTGCAACAACTGACAGGCCTTGTTGCAGCAACTAAGTTACATGTTGGGGTTTTACCAACAAGTGGAGTAACTTGTTGCAGAAAGTGGGTAACTTGTTGTGTTTTATCCAACAAAAGTAAGGACTTGTTCAACAATTATGTCATTTGCTGCAACAAATACTACAGTTGTTACAACAGATACTACACTTGTTGCAACAGATATTACAGTTGTTGCAACGGATACTACTTGATTTACCTATATTTAGTGATCAACAAAGGGAATCAATGATATTTAGTGATAAACGAAGGAAATCAATGATAAGTAGTGATCAATATATAATACTTAATCAATTTGATAGTAATTTGAGTCAGGAATATGCACTAAATCCAATGATCATTAGAGTGAATTGATTTGAACTATTTGATTCACCCATATTTAGTGATAAGCAAATGAAATCAACAATATTTAGTGATCAAGGGCGGGAAAACCTTTGACCTGGGCTGGGGAGGGATTGGGGTCGCTTCGTTTCGATCTCTTTGACTGAACCTAAAGTGAGAGTTGTTTCCTGAATCCGAAAGAGAGTACTTGGGTTCTCCCAATAACTAAAAAGTGTAGCATGCCTGAATCTAACTGGGGTTCGCGTTGGCTTGGGGAGGTGATCTGAATCGCTATTGATACGATGCGGGGCTGATTTGCTGACCGTAACGAACTTGACTCCTTCTCTTTCACTACTTCCCTCATTGGGATTGGTCAAGCTCCTTCACTTATTGCTCGA